>NC_037685.1:12050021-12186260 GCF_003255815.1 Theropithecus gelada | reverse complement strand
CTCGCCACCTCGCCCGGCTAGTTTTTTGTGTTTTTTAGTAGAGACGGGGTTTCACCGTGTTAGCCAGGATAGTCTCGATCTCCTGACCTCGTGATCCACCCGTCTCGGCCTCTCAAAGTGCTGGGATTACAGGCTTGAGCCACCGTGCCCGGCCCCCAAACTTGTTTTTATTCTACTCCCATGGTGTGCAGTTTCTGCCATGCAGCACACTAAATGCTTTGAATGTATGTCAATGAAGACTACACACACACACACACACACACACACACACACACACACGAGGCTCCAGAGCTTTAAACTAAAATGTCAGAAAGAACATTACTGCCTTAATGTCTTTAAAAAATATCAGGATAGACCGGGCACAGTGGCTCACGCCTATAATCCCAGCACTTTGGGAGGCCAAGGCAGGTGGCTCACTTGAGGTCAGGAGTTCGAGACCAGCCCGGCCAACATGGTGAAACCCCATCTCTACTAAAACTACAAAAAAATTAGCTGGATGTGGTAGTGGGCACTTGTAATCCCAGCTACTAAGGAGGATGAGGCAGGGGAATCACTTGAACCCAGGAGGCGGAGGTTGCAATGAGCTGAGAACGTGCCACTGCACTCCAGCCTGGGCAACAAGAGAGATACTCTGTCTCAAAAAAAAAAAAAAAAAAAAAAAAAGGTAAACATAGTAGAGGCAGTGGTAATAATATGCACAACTCACACAATAAAATATCAATTTTATTTTAATGTAGTTTTGATTAGTTTTTCTTATTTTTTTATTTTTTGACGAAGTCTCACTTGTTGCCCAAGCTATAGTGCAGTGGCGCGATCTCAGCTCGCTGCAATCTCCACCTCCTGGGTTCAAGCGATTCTCCTGCCTCAGCCTCCCAAGTAGCTGGGACTACAGGCGTGTGCCACCATGCCCGGGTACTTTTTGTATCTTTAGTAGAGACGAGGTTTCACTATGTTGGCCAGGCTGGTCTTGAACTCCTGACGTCGTAATCCGCCCACCTTGGCCTCCCAAAGTGCTGGGATTACAGGTGTGAGCCACCGCCCCAGACCTGGTGTTATCTTTAATTCTGAAAAGCCAAAAAACCTGCTGTCAAGGATCATGGGGTCTGATCTTAGGGGGGCCACCGTTAAATCCCGACCTCGCGCACTGCAGTTGTGTTTGAGAAAGCAGATCTGAGGTAGCATGAAATATAGACCCATGTCAGGCACCAGTTGGACTTTAAAGATATATCTTTCAAATGTGAAAAATACTAGATTCTTCTTTTTATGCCACCAGAAGGTTTTGAGGAAATGGGATCCTTAACATAGTTCACAACATTATTGTTGAGGTTTGGAACCCCAGAGGTAAGGAGCAGGGTGGCCTAATGACACACCTCAACAGAAGACAGAGCACACACAAAGGATGATTGAAGAGATGCCGATGCAAATTGACCACAGCATGTATGTGTGAGGCAGAAAGGAGTCATTGAAGATTTTCCTATGACAAAGTATTTTTAAAACAACCAACAGATACGTACTGGACTTCTATGAGTAAAAACACAGAGTCCAGACAAAAGCGAAGCTGCTTCACTTGAATAGAATCCCGTCTAGTTTAAGTTACAATATCTACACATGCAAAATACAAAACTTTATCATGTCTCAAACGCATGGTGAACCAGGAAGAGAGAGATCCCTGTGGACTTTGATACTTGGATTAACCCTTAAAGAAAGCACAAGACTCTGCAAGCTGCAAAATGGTAGATAGGACAAAAGCAGAGGGAATTCCGGCCAAAAACTGGCACGGTGCTTAGGGTTCAACACAGATTACATAAATTGATCAGAACAATTAGCCCATAAATGGATCAAATCAGATTTCTCCATGCTGTGTAAATAATTGATGTAATAAAGACCAGGAGAATTTCTAACATAATGGAAAGTCTTGTGAATCAGTGTGATCATAAAGTTAAAAGACATAGTGCAGTGACTCATGCCTGTAGTCCTAGCTACTTGGGAGGCTGAGGCAGGAGGATTGCTTGAGCCTAGCAGGTTGAGGCTACAGCGAGCTGTGATCTTACCACTCTCTCCAGCCTGGGTGACAGAGTGAGACTCTGTTCCCTGCCAAAAAAAAAAGTTAAAAGACAAGTGACCCGTCTCCCTCAAGTTCCTAAAATAGTAAGTGACTAGGAGAAATTATTTGCAGCAAAAGATTAATATTCACAATTACAAAAGACATTCTTTAAAAAGCTATTTAAAGAAAAAGATAATCTGGCTGGGTGTGGTGGCTCAGGCCTATAATCCCAGCACTTTGGGAGGCTGAGGCAGGAGGATCACCTGAGGTCAGGAGTTGGAGACCGGCCTGCCCAATATGGAGAACCCCTATCTCTACTGAAGATACAAAAATTAGCCAGGTGCAGTGGCTCTCATCTGTAATCCCAGAACTTTGGGAAGCTGAGGCAGGCAGATCACAAGGTCAAGAGATCGAGACCATCCTGGCCAACACGGTGAAACACCGTCTCTACTAAAAATACAAAAAAATTAGCTGGGCATGGTGGCACATGCCTGTAATCCCAGCTTCTCGGGAGGCTGAGGCAGGAGAATGACCTAAACCCAGGAGGTGGAGGTTGCAGTGAGCCGAGATCGTGCCACTGCACTCCAGCCTGATGACAGAGCGAGACTCCATCTCAAAAAAAAAAAAATTAGCCTGGTGTGGTGGTGGGTGCCTACAATCCCAGCTACTAGGCAGGCTGAGGCAGGAGAATTGCTTAAACCCGGGAGGTGGAGGTTGTGGTCAGCCAAGATCGCGCCACTGCACTCCAGCCTGGGCAACAAGAGCAAAACGCCATCTCAAAAAAAAAAAAAACAAAAGATAATCCAACAAACAAAAATTAGGCAATGGGAGTAAATAGGCAATTCACCAAAAAGACATACAAGTGGCCAATAAACATATGAAAAGATTGTCAGCCCCCTGAGTATCAGGAAAATGTAAATTAAAACAGTAATGGAATAGCATTTTGTTCAACTGATGTACAAAAATGAGAAAGATTCCAGGAGGCTGTAGAGGAAACTGAAAGTCTCATAATGTTAGTAAAAATATAACCTCTTGTGGACTTTGTAAAATATATATCTGTACAGAGGGCAATTTCATGGATCTGTTAAATATAAAATTTCGGCTGGTTGTGGTGACTCACACCTGTAGTCCTAGCACTTTGGGAGGCTGAGGTGGGTGAATCACTTGAGCGTTTATATATATATATATAAAATATATATTTATGTACTATATATTTATATAGTATATATTGTATATACTATATATACTATATATTGTATAGATAAATATATATTGTATTTATAAATATATAGTATATAAATATATTGTATGTATACATAAATATATAGTATGTATATATAAAAATATATAGTATGTATATATAAATATATATTATATGTATATATAAAAATATATAGTATGTATATGAACACACACATACACATAAAAGTGTCATACACTTTGGCATTCCACTTTTAAGAATTTATTTATTTATTTATTTATTTATTTATTTATTTTTTTGAGACGGAGTCTCGCTCTGTCGCCCAGGCTGGAGTGCAGTGGCGCAATCTCGGCTCACTGCAAGCTCCGCCTCCCGGGTTCACGCCATTCTCCGGCCTCAGCCTCCCGAGTAGCTGGGACTACAGGCGCCTGCCACTGCTCCCGGCTAATTTTTTCTATTTTTAGTAGAGACTGGGTTTCACCATGGTCTCGATCTCCTGACCTTGTGATCCGCCCGCCTCGGCCTTCCAAAGTGCTGGGATTACAGGCGTGAGCCACCGCGCCCGGCCAAGAATTTATTCCTTAAAATTATTCAAATGTGCACAAAGACAGGCATAGCAGAATTATTGCAGCACTGTTTGTAATAATGACAAATCAGCAGCCATCTAAATATCCAACAGTAGGTATGTAATGATGAAGTAAATGACTAAGTGAACTCTAGTACATCCACACCATGTACTACTATTCAGCAATTTTTTTTTTTTTTGGAGATGGAGTCTTGCTCTGTCACCAGGCTGGAGTGCAGTGGCATGGTCTCGGCTCACTGCAACCTCCACCTCCTGGGTTCAAGCCATTCTCCTGCCTCAGCCTCCCAAGTAGCTGGGATTACAGGCACGTGCCACCACGCCCAGCTAATTTTTGTATTTTTAGTAGAGATGGGGTTTCACGATGTTGGCCAGGCTGGTCTTGAACTCCTGATCTCGTGATTCGCCCGCCTCAGCCTCCCAAAGTGCTGGGATTACAGGCGGGAGCCAACACACCCGTCCTATTCAGCAATTTTAACATAGTAAAGTGGCTATATCTGTACTGACACAAGAAGATCTCTAGGCTGGGAACGGTGCCTCACGCCTGTAATCCCAGCACTTTGGGAGGCCCAGGCGGGTGGATCATGAGGTCAGGAGTTCAAGACCAGCCTGGCCAAGATGGCGAAACCTCATCTCTACTTGAAATACAAAAATTAGCTGGGTGTGGTGGCTCGTGCCTGTAGTCCCAGCTACTCGGGAGACTGAGGCAGGAGAATCGCTTGAACAGGGAGGCAGAGGTTGTAGTGAGCCGAGATCGTGCCACTGCACTATAGCCTGCTGGCAGAGTGAGACTCCATCTCAAAGAAAAAGAAAAAGAAGATCTCTAAAGGCAAAATAAGTGGGGAAAAAAAGTCACTAGGTAACACATATTTCATGGTGCCATTTATGTAAATAATTTATATGAAATATACATTGTCTAGAATGGCTAACACACAATTGTTAACAATTTACTGGCAGGGTGCCATTGCTCATGCCTGTAATCCCAGCACTTTGGGAGGCTGAGGCAGACGGATCACTTGAGGTCGGGAGGCAGAGGTTGCAGTGAACCGAGATCATGCCATTGCACTTCAGCCTGGGTGACAAGATCAAGACTCCATCTTAAAAAAAAAAAAAGTTTTTACATTAGACGGTGTTTGTAATAATGAGAAATCCATGTAGTCACAACTACTTATGAGGCTGAGGCGGGAGGAACTCTTGAACCCAGGAGGTTGAGGCTGCAGTAAACTATGATCTCACCACTGCACTTGGGCTGGGTGAGAAAGCAAGATCCTGTCTGTAAAAAAGAAATCAATAAATGGGCCAGACATAGTGACTCACACTTGTAATCCCAGCAGTTTCGGTGGCTGAGGCAAGAGGGTTGCTTGAGGCCACGAGTTTGAGACCAGCCAGGCCAACATAGCAAGACCTTGTCTCTATTTTTAAAAATGAATAATAAATTAAAAAACAATAATGCAAATAAAATAAAATAAAGATACAAAGAGAAAGAAAGGCCTTGTGTTTACTTGTTTAAAAAATGTTCGACCCTCACAATAACTGAGTTTAGTTTCTTAATCTACTCCACAGATGCTGCAAGATATAAAGCTACTGGCAGCAGCGCCTGAAAATAAACCAGCAGAATGATCAATGTGATGCTTGCTATGTAGCATTTTACAAAGTCAGTTTAGGAAAGGAAATCTGATCCTTTCAATTTTCCTGCCCAATTATTTTCAGTTGATATATCTCTGGAAAATCTCTATCCCTTCCACCATGAATATTTGATTAGGTATATTCATTTTTTTCCTCCATAAAGCATCTTATTTTACACTTCGCCTTGTTTGTTTGGTGAGGTGGTTAAATGTGTGTGTTTGTATGACCCTGGTAATATGTCATCATTGGAATTATAATATGCTAATTTTTCAGACATTTAGAAAAACTAAAGAGAGAATACTTAATACCAGTGCCACCTCAATTCAGTGATATCAGTATACAAACACACTGGCCATTGTGACATGTGGCAACAAAGTCCAGTATGTTTAATGTTTAAGAAGCCAAGTCAGCCGGGCGCGGTGGCTCACACCTGTAATCCCAGCACTTTGGGAGGCTGAGGCAGGTGGATTACAAGGTCATGAGTTCGAGACCAGCCTGGCCAATATGGTAAAACCCTGTTTCTACTAAAAATACAAAAATTAGCCAGACGTGGTGGCGGTCTCCTGTGGTCCTGGCTACTCCGGAGGTTGAGGCAGGAGAAACGCTTGAACCTGGGTGACGGAGGTTGCAGTGAGCCAAGACTGTGCCACTGCATTCCAGCTTGGATGACAGAGCAAGACTCTGTCAAAAAAAAAAAAAAAAAAAAAAAAGAAGCCAAGTCACATTTTTTTTTAAGATGGGGTCTTTCTTTGGTACCTAAGCTGCCGTGCAGTGGCGCAATCATAGCTCACTGTAGCGTGGAACTCCTAGGCTCAAGCAGTCCTCTTGCCTCAGCCTCCTGAGTGTAGCAAGGACTACAGGCGCATGCCACCGCGTCTGTCTGGCTAATTTTTAAAGCTTTTTGTACAGACAAGGTCTCCCTTTGTTACCCAGGCTGGCAAGTCACTTCATAGGAACTCATGTTTTGCAAAGATACAGGCAATAACACATTTTTTATGATAGCTTGGTAAATCCCTTAAAAGGGAGAGGTTTATGGAAGAAATGATAACGCTCTAACTACATGTGTGTGGTTAACTCCGTTTCAGCCATTCAAGGTAACTTCTACCTATATTTATGGGCTTGATTGCATAATGTATGGAGTTTGCAGGAAGTACCTGGAAGATAAGGTTACACAGACAAGTTATTTAAGTTTGAATATAAACCACAGCTCATGCTGGGAAACTAGTTTGTAGACAATTTTGTAACACAAGTGAATACGTCATTCATTTTCTTTTAATATTTTTCTTATCGCATAGTTAACATTAGGAGATTAATCATTGTTTGAATGTGCAACATAGTAAGTTAACAGAAAAATGTGGCATCAGGAATTGATTAGCTGAAAAGTCAGTGAGTTACATTACAGAAGTGAAGATAAAGACTTGATATTTAAACCATCCTAAACAAATGGATGATTTGCATATATGATGATGTCCCACTAGACAATGGTTTTCTTCATGAGCATCATTCAGTAATAAGACTCAGGTCTACTGACAAATATTGCTTCATCAACATATCATTTGCTGCAAGAAATGACCTTTTATGGTTAATGTGTAACTGATTACTGTTCTTCCTCTATAGTAGCCTACATTTTACAGTAGAGAAATACACTTTGTACGCTTAGTGCCCTACAACACTAAAACATGTCAAATTGTGGTGGTATACCTTCACATATTATGATATTTGGCATTATGCAATGGTTATGGCACATTTGCAGTGGGTTCACCCTGTGTTTCAGCTCTTGTTGTATGCAATAAAACTTTTGCCATAATAGTTAGATACTTAGAAAAATCAAGACTATTTTTCTTGCAAATTAAGAAAAAAAGAACTAAAACCTCTCATGAAGGCAACAGAGGTTTGAAAGATAATGTACGTAGAGGAGAAACTACTCCATTCTAATGAAAGCAAATTACCCTAAAATCTTTGGTGTGGAAAATTAAAACTAATGATATGTTCACATTGTAATGCAAAATTGCCTGTAACCTATTTTCCTAGTGTGAGATGCAGCTTTTTTTTCAAACATAAATAACGTGTCCATTTAATAATTTACTTTTCTCCATTACTGCAAAGAAAAAAAAAAGGACATTTACAATCGCCACCTTTCTATTCCATTAATTGTCAAGAACAATCCAAGGGAGTTCTGTTATTTTCCCTGTGATAATTTTAACAGATCGAACGATTTCTTTTTAACAAGTTTTCATATATCTGAGGGCTCTATCTTTTAAATGAATGTAAGTTAAATGTGCCATCTTATTAAGTTGGAAATGACCTGTTATCTGTTATTTCTTGACCTTGCAGAGGTTTACAGTGACAAGTGAATTAACCAGGTGAGGGAGAGTGTTTGCTAGTGACTCAGTCACACTCTGTTGTGTGGGATGGCACCTAGCAAAGCATTTAGATTAGGCTGGGGAGGGAACGAAGCTAGGTACACTCTCTCCAGCTTCGGGTAAACAGGATTATTGTTTTCCGTCCCTGTTGTTTGGAATGAATGCAATGCTGCAAAGCTAATTGCTGCCATAATTAGGAAAAAAAACCCAAAAACCAAAAACCAAACCAAAACAAAACAAAACAAAAAAAAAAACAAGAAGAAGAAGAAGAAGAAATGACTTGGAATGTGTTAATTCAGTATGCTTTAAACCTCAGAGATATCATTTTTCCTCATACGCAGGCAAGGCTGGCCCTATTCATAGCTCTTTAAATGATAAGTTTAAATGTTAACATAATATTGAAAAAAAATGCTTGGAAGGTAGCAGTTGGTAAGTACTTGGTGTATAAAATGCTGAATGGTGGTCATTATTAGCACTGTAACCAGGTGAGTAGAAAAATCCCATTCTGGGACTTAATGCCATGAACAGTAACAAATGCAATCAATTGAAAGCTTCCTCTTAGAACAGGCCTTGCTGTGTGCCCAGGCTTTGCCACATACTATTTCATAAAATATGCAACTTTCAAACCACCTCCACATAAGATTTCACTCTGCTGTTGAGAAATTCTTCCTCATATCTAACTAAATCACCCTATCTGCAGTTTAGCAATTCTGTTTCCTCACATCTTCAGCAACATCTAACATTCTGTATTAACATATATCTTCTGCCGGGTACAGTGGCTCACACCTGTAATCCCAGCACTCTGGGGGGCTGAGGCAGGTGGATCATGAGGTCAAGAGATCGAGACCATCCTAGCCAACATGGTGAAACCCCGTCTCTACTAAAAATACAAAAATTAGCCAGGCATGGTGGCTTGTATCTGTAGTCTCAGCTACTCAGGAGGCTGAGGCAGGAGAATCACTTGAACCCAGGAGGTGGAGGTTGCAGTGAGCCGAGATCGCGCCACTATACTCCAGTCTGGTGACAGAGCAAGACTCCTTCTCAAAACAGAACAAACAAACAAACAAACAAACAAAAATCACACACACAAACAGACAAAATAAATACATATATCTTCTTACAACAAAAAACTCAGCCTAATACCACAAAATCACAAAATGCACATAGAAGAACTGAAAAAAAATTTATCCCTCCATATGGTACTTATGTACTCTAACTGGACTGTTGGTTGCAAATTTAAAAATAAAATGTGGGAATCAGAGATTGTTTGAGTTGTGGATTCCCATGTGCTGTTTCTAAATGTGAAGTCTTCGTAAAACAGCCTCCTGAGCTGCCAGCATAATTACGGTGAACAGATTAGCAAGGACATCTCAGTTAAGGCTCTGCATGTTGTTCTTTGCTTTATAGGGAAAAATTAAGCATTTTTAAGATTTAAATCTTATTCTTCAATAAGATAACTTTTTTGACCTACATGAACGTTAATGGATGCACTAATAATTATAGCTTTTTGCTGCTTGGCCTAAAACAATCTTTCTACTATAATTAGATTTGAAGGGGAACTAGGAAAGACTTTCCATAAAACGCTGTCACAAATTCCCTCCAAAACTGCTTGCCTGTAATTAAGGTGCATTTACAGATCTGATATTCCTTAAAAGAAACATTAACATCACAAAGACCAATTATTCATGGTCAAACAAAGGGGATTCAGATTCTCTGATCAAAGCAGTAATCTCTTTTACAATTGTTACTTTTGAAGTATCTTCAAACAGAACAAACACACATTGACTAGGTAAACAGGTATAGCTGTGGGCTAATTTGTCGTTTCCAAGATCAGATTGTTTTCCCCCAAGACTCAAACATAGTAAGGTATAGACTGTTTTCCATTCCAAACCCTAAACTGCTGATGCTAAGGAGTAACGTTAAAAGGGAAAAATCTCAAATATGGTTTTTACTATTAAAACTGTTGTAAAGATCATCATATATATCATATATATTTTTATTTATTTATTTATTTATTTATTTATTTATTTATTTTTATTTTTTGAGATGGAATTTTGCTCTTATTGCCCAGGCTGGAGTGCAATGGCATGATCTTGGCTCACTGTAACCTCTGCCTCCCAGCTTCAAGCGATTCTCCTGCCTCAGCCTCCCAAGTAGCTGGGATTACCTCAGCCTCCCATAGGCCACCACACCTGGCTAATTTTGTATTTTTACTAGAGGTGGGGTTTCACTATACTGGTCAGGCTGTCTCAAACTCCTGACCTCAGGTGAGATCCACCCACCTTGGCCTCCCAAAGTGCTGGGATTACAGCATGAGCCACTGCGCCCAGCTGGTCACCTTATATTTTTAATATAACCTTTACTTTTTCTCAAAATTGCTTGTTTTAAAAAATGTCAGCAAGCTTTTAAAATGATCAACGGCAGAAAATTAGACATTACAGGTGGTTACGTGAAAGAGTACTGAATTTGGTTTGCGAAAATTTGAATTTGAGTTTCAGTTTCACCTTTCTCCAGCTGTAAGGTGTTGAGTACATTCCTTAACAACTCACACCTTTCCCTACAAATGTAAAATCGGGCTAATAGCACATCTCTAGCTAGGCTGTGGTGAAGGTCATATAATGGACACACCAGGACAGGAGTAGGCCTATTTTAAAAATTAAAGCATTATCCAAATAGTATGGAGATTTAAATAAGAATAAATGGTTTTTTTGTTTTGTTTTGTTTTGTTTTGTTTTTGTTGGTTGGTTGGTTGTTGCTGTTGCTGTTTTTGAGACAGGTTCTTACTCCATCCCCCAGCCTGGAGCACAGAGGTCTGGTGTGATCATGGCTCACTGCAGCCTCGACCTCCTGGGCTCAAGTGATTCTCCTGCCTCAGCCTCCCAAGTAGCTGTAACTATAGGCATGTGCCATCACGCCCAGCTATTTTTGTTTGTTTTTGGGTTTGTTTGTGTGTGTGTGTGTTTTCTTGTTTACCAGTTTATTATAAAGGATACTATAAAGGTATAGATGAATGGGCAGCTGAAGAAGTACATAGGGTGAGCTCCAGCAGGGTCCCGAGCATAGGAGCTTCTGTTCCCATGGAGTTGGGGTGCACCACTCTTCTGGCATGTGGATGTGTCCCCAACCTAGATGCTCACCAAACCCCTTGGCTGCTGCCCAGTGCAATGCTGTAGCCTCATAATGGTCCTTAGCATGAGGATTAGCCCTGCCTTCTAGTAACATGACAGCAATCTCATGCCTATTTTTGAAAGCTGCATAATGTAGGGGAGTGCAGCCATTTTGATTGACAGCATTCACTTGAGCACCTTTTCCCACAAGGGTTTTTACAATCTCCTCCCGGCCAGCAGAAGCCGCAATATGAGAGGAGATCAACCTGCATCACCTTTATCATTCACTGGCACTCCAAGAGGCAACAAAAATTCAACAATTCCTGTATGTACAGCTGAGCATGCCCAGTGCATGCCGTTCTGCTGTCCTGGTCAGTGCTAGTAGTTAGGGATTTATCAGCCAGAATACTCTCCTTGAACTCTTCCAGCTTCCCACAGTAGGCCAGGTTGCAGACCATTAGGTTAGACACACACCCCTACATTTTGCTTTCCCAGGAACTCGTGTGTGTGTGTGTGTGTGTGCGTGTGTGTGTGTGTGTTTTGAGACAGGTTCTCACTCTGTCACCCAGGCTGGAGTGCAATGGCACCATCACGGCTCACCACAGCCTTGACCTCCCGGGCTCAGGTGATCCTTCCATCTCAGCCTCCTGAGTAGCTGGAACTACAGGTGTGTGCCACCACGCCTGGCTATTTTTTTTATTTTTGGTAGAGACAGGGTTTTGCCATGATGGTCTCAAACTCCTGGGCTCGAGCGATTCGCCCACCTCAGTCTCCCAAAGTGCTGGGATTACAGGCATGAGTCACTGGGCCCAGCTAAGAATACACATTTTTAAATTTCATTGTTTCTCTGGATAAACATTCTTGAAGTCCCAATGAGTAAAAAGAAAAAAAAAAAAACAAAAACAAAAAACTTTACCATCTTGTAACAGCTTATGTTAAACGTGCTTTAGGAAACTCGAGCTCTGTGACTCAAGAATATTCTAAAGCGCTTTACAGAGCCCTTTAAATCTCCAAAAGAATCACAATAGTATGAAACGTATGTCAAACATTTGACAGTACAGCTGTTTTATCCTGAGGCTATTGGCGGAACTAGTGTTCCTTCAAAAACACTTTGGGAATTGCTGTCTTTTAGTTGAGTAGGGAGCACTTAGATCCTCAAGCAAATCTATTTTTTTTTTAATTCTAAAAAAGCAAGTCTATTTTTTAAGGCTGTACCATTTGGTATAAGATTACAGTTAATGGCCGTAGAGTGTCCTAAAGTCAATCGCAGCATAAGGAGTTTGCAAAAATTTACCACTGTGAGTCTATATATCTAGCAGCTCCACCACTTAATAATGAGTGACTTTAGGTAAGGTTTTAAATGTGCCTCAGTATTCTCATCTGTAAAACAGGGAGAATATTTACTGCACAGATTGTGGCAAAAATAAATAAAGGTAGTTGGCACAGTGAGCTTAATAAGTGGTAGATCAAATTTTCTCATTGTTTTAAAGGAAACATCTAGGTTAAAAGAGTGACCTTCCCTAGGTCACATAGCAACTCATTGACATGGTTAGAAAGATACCAGGATTTTGGAAGCTTCTCACTATTGCTTGAATCCACCTCTATTAAGATACTAGAATAGATTATTAAACAAGTGATTTGTAAGAAGAAAAGTAATAACCACTAGAGACCAATGTTATTTCAATACGAATGAGTTGTGATAAACTAAGACAAGCACTTAGAAAGAAACAGTGCTATTAAATTGGTAGCCTGGGGGGATGCCAGAGGCACGAGAAAAAAATCTTTGGTTATTCTTTTTCTCCTCCCATCCCCTCCAGGGGTGGGGGAGGGGATGGAGATTGCAAAAGGAAGGGGGTTTCATCTTTAGTTTTTCTGTGGAATAAGATGGTGAGAGTGAACTAGCCCACAAGCCTGTACAATTTATTTCTTTTTATTTTTTGTTGTTTATTATTATTATTTTTTTATGGTGGTGTGGTGGGCACGAGGGCTCCAAGCATCACTTTTTAAAATCTAGCTGAATGTTCCTAACAATTTATTTATAGCTCTTTGAAATAACCGACCCAGAGAGTGATTGATTTCAACTTATAAAGAAATGTTTCACTTTTGTCACAAGGCTTCCTATTGAGTTCTTCCTCGACAATTTTTTTTTTTTTTTTTTTTTGAGATGGAGTTTCACTCTTTTTGCCCAGGCTGGAGTGCAGTGGCGTGATCTCAGCTCACTGCAGCCTCTACATTCCATCTCAGCCTCCCAAATAGCTGGTGACTACATAGGGCAAACTAGAATACATCTATGTAAGGGTGGCCAAGTCGTGAGGAGTTGAGAAGCCAAAGCACACAAAAAGCAAATGATTTTGTGACATGCATTGGATAAATTCCTATTTATTTATTTTTCAGGCAGAGTTTCACTCTTGTTGCCGAGGCTGGAGAGTGCAGTGGCGCGATCTTGGCTCAACGCAACCTCTGCCTCCCAGGTTCAAGTGTTTCTCATGCCTTAGCCTCCTGGGTAGCTGGGATTACAGGCATGCGTCACCACGCCCGGCTAATTTTGTATTTTTCGTAGAGATGGGGGTTTCTCCCGCTTGGTCAGGCTGGTCTGGAACTCCCGACCTCAGGTGATCCACCTGCCTCGGCCTCTCACAGTGCTGGGATTACAGGCGTGAGCCATCATGTGCCTGGCCTTGTTTTTTCTTAATTTTTATTTATTTATTTATTTATTTTGAGACAGAGTCTTGCTCTGTCACCTAGGCTGGAGTGCAATGGCGCGATCTCAGCTCACTGCAACTTCCACTTCCTGGCTCAAGCGACTCTCCTGCCTCAGCCTCCCGAGTAGCTGGTACTACAGGCAGGTGCCACCATGCCCAGCTAATTTTTTGTATTTTTTAGTAGAGACAGATTTAGCCAGGATGGTCTTGATCTCCTGACCTCGTGATCCGCCCAGCTCGGCCTCCCAAAGTGCTGGGATTACAGGTGTGAGCCACCAAGCTAGGCTGGATAACTTCTTTTTCATATGTCACTGCGTTTAATGCTCTCTATAACCTATTAGGCAGGTACAATTATTACAATTTCCACACCCCCCCACCCAAGACAGAATGGATTCTGTCACCCTGCCTGGAGCGCAGTGACCTGATCACAGCTCACACCACAGCCTCCAACCCCTAGGCTCAAGTCATTCTCTGACCTCAGCCTTCCATGTAGCTGGGATTATAGGAGTGCACCACCACACTGGGCTAATTTTTATTTTTTATAGAAACAGGGTCTTACTATGTTGCTCAGGCTGGTCTTCAAATCCTGGGCTCAAGGGATCCTCCTGTCTCAGCTCCACAAGGTGCTGGAATTATAGGCATGACTCGCAAAGCCCAGCCTAATTTTTTGAATTTTAAAGATGAGCAACTACGGCTTAGTGGTCACACATGTAGTAAGAGGTGGTGCTGGAATACAAAACCGGAAATATGAAGACACAGAAAAGGGATTACTTTTAATCACCATAGCTTCCAGAGACACATTAATGCCAATGGATATAGGATCAAGGAAATACTTAGCTGATGGATAGTCCACAAAATAACTGCCATGTACTCCAAAAATACCAATGTTAGAAAAGACAGATTGAAGAATTATTCTAGATTAAAGAAGGTGTAAGAGACATGACCGCTGAATGCAATGAGTAATCTGAGACTGACTTCTCAACAGAGGGCATATTAGGGCAGCTGGGGAAATCTCAATAGCATCTTTAGATTAGATAATCGTATTGTATCAATGTTAATTTCCTGATTTTGATCATTGTACTATGTTTACGTAAAAGAATGTTCTTATTCTTAGGAAATGCTCATTGAAACATTATCAGTAAAGTAAAATCGTATCTGCAAAGTACTCTTAAAAGGCTCAGGGGAATAAACAAGAGACAAGGAAAAGGATAAAATGATAAAATGCAAACATTTGGAGAATCTCAGCAAAGAGCAAATGAGAATTATTTGCATGATTCTTGCAACTTTTTTGTAACTCTGACATTAAGTCAAAATAAGAAGTTTCTAGGCCGGGCTCTGTGGCTCATGCCTGTAATCCCAACACTTTTGGAGGCCAAGGTGGGAGGATTGCTTGAGCCGAGGAGTATATTACCAGCCTGGGTGACGTAGTAAGACCTCATCTCTACGAAAATCTTAAAAAATTAGCTGGCACGGTGGCATGCACCTGTGGTTTCAGCTACTCAGGAGACTGAGGTGGGAGGACTGTTTGAGCTCAGGGCTTAGACCAGGCTGGGCAACTTGGTGAGACCCTGTTTTCACTTAAAAAAAAAAAAAAAAAAAAAATTGCCAGATGTGGTGGCACACGCTTGTAGTCCCAGCTTGTTGGGAGCCTGAGGTGAGAAGATCACTTGAGCCCAGGAGGTTGAGGCTGCAGTGAGCCATGATCATGCCGCTGTACTCCAGTCTTGGCAACAGAGTAAGATCCTGTCTCAAAATAAAAAAAAAGTTTTTATGAGGTCCACCTAAAGTCCAGATACTTGGAGGCTGCGGCAGGAGGATCTCTTGATCCCAGGAGTTCAAGTCCACCCTGGGAAGAATAGTGAGACTCCCATCACTATTTAAAAAAAAAAAAGTTGGCTGGGCATGGTGGCTCACACCTGTAATCCCAGCACTTTGGGAGGCTGAGGTGGGCAGATCACCTGAGGTCGGGAATTCAAGACTAGCCTGGCCAACATGGTGAAACACTGTTTCTACTAAAAATACAAAAATCAGCTGGATGTGGTGGCAGGTGCTGTAATCCCAGCTACTCGGGAGGCTGAGGCAGGAGAATTGCTTCAACCCGGGAGGCGGAGCTTGCAGTGAGGCAAGATGGCGCCTCTGTACTCCAGCCTGGGTGACAGAGTGAGACTCCGTCTCAAAAAAAATAAAAATAAAAATAAAAAATAAAAAATGTTGGCCGGGCACGGTGGCTCAAGCCTGTAATCCCAGAATTTTGGGAGGCCGAGATGGGTGGATCACGAGGTCAGGAGATCCAGACCATCCTTACTAACACGGTGAAACCCCGTCTCTACTAAAAAATACAAAAAACTAGCTGGGCGAGGTGGCGGGCGCCTGTAGTCCCAGCTACTCGGGAGGCTGAGGCAGGAGAATGGCGTGAACCCGGGAGGCGGAGCTTGCAGTGAGCTGAGATCTGGCCACTTCACTCCAGCCTGGGCAACAGAGCCAGACTCCGTCTCAAAAAAAAAAAAAAAAAATGTTAAAAAGCATTTTAAAAATATGTAGGGCAGTAGAGCAATGAAAAAAAATTTAAGAGGAAATATTCTGTAAATAGTAACAGGAATTGAGGTAGAAAAGACTTCAGGGGTTGTAAAGGCTACCGAGGAAGATTTGGGAATCATTCATGAAAATGCATGACAGCTGGGCACAGTGGTTCATGCCTGTAATCCCAGCACTTTGGGAGGCCAAGGTGGGTGAATCACCTGAGGTCAGGAGTTCAAGACCAGCCTGGCCAATATGGTGAAACCCCATCTCTACTAAAAATACAAAAAATTAGCTGGGCGTGGTGGCGGGCGCCTGTGATCCCAGCTACTCAGGAGGCTGAGGCAGGAGAATCGCTAGAACCTGGGAGACGGAGGTTGTGGTGAGCCGAGATTGTGCCAAGGCACTCCAGCCTGGGCAACAAGAGCAAAACGCCGCCTCAAAAGAAAAAAGAAAAGAAAATGCATGACAGTAATTGATGGATTAATCTCTAATTCATTCAGAAAAATACTTTTCAGCACTTAAATCTTAAAAAAACAAAATACAATTTAGCTTGGGCAACATGGCGAGATGCTGCCTCTACTAAAAAAAATAGCAAAAAAATTAGCTGGGTGTGGTGGTTCATGCTTGTGGTCTCAGCTCCTTGGGAGGCTGAGGCAGGAGGATCACTTGAACCCAGGAGGTGGAGGCTGTAGTGAGCCGAGATCATGTCAGTGCACTCCAGCCTGGGCAACAGAGTGAGACTCTGTCTCAAAAAAAAAAAAAAAAAAAAAAAAAAAGAAAGAGAAAAAAAAGAAAATTAAAAAATACAGTTGTACAACAATTAGAATTTATTGATACCTATTTTTCCAAACTGGTGGAGACTTTTTGGTTAAATAAATTAGTCTTCACTGACTCTTGGGAGGAACACTATGTTTGAACAGAGACTAGAAAGGTATCTTGAGAAGAGGAAGGGTGAAAAGAACATATTACAATAAATCAAGATATGAGGCCAGGCGAGGAGGCTCATGTCTACAATCTCAGCACTTTGGGAGGCTGAGGCGGGAAGATTGCTTAAGCCTAGGAGTTCAAGACCAGCCTAGGCAACACAGTGAGACCCCAGTTCCGCAAAAAAAACAAAACAAAACAAAACAAAAAAAACAAATTAGCCAGGCGTGGTGGCTCATGCCTGTAGTCCCAGCTACTCAGGACCCCAAAGCAGGAGAATGGCTTGAGCTGAGGAGCTGGAGGCCACAGTGAGCCATGATCACACCACTGTACTCCAGCCTGGGGGACAGAGACCCAGTATACAGATTTCATTTTTTTCAAATATGTTTACTGTTGTAGAGATGTCAAGAGTTCAACAAATAGCACCTCTCTTTTCAGGCAGTGGAAGACAAAAGAGAGGTTTAAAACATTACTTTTAAATTTAAAATGTTGGAGGTCATAGTTTAGTGTGAAGGCCAAATGGGCTTGAAGCACCCCCACTCGCACCCCCAATGTATCTTTGACTTACCCACTAGTCCCAGGGGATGATGAAGACCTGCAACACAGGGAGCAAAGACCTGTCCCAGGAATAGACTAGGCCGGTGGCTGGTTCCTTTTTAGAGAAAAAATGTACAGGAAAAAGAACTACACAAGTCAGTCCTTTAAAGGATAGGTATACATGTGCATAGGTATACACGTGCCATGGTGGCTTGCTGCACCTTTTCCTTTCTTTTTTTTCTCTTTCCCCTTTCTCCTTCCCCTTCCCCTTCCCTTCCCTTCTCCTCTTATTTTCTCTTTTCTTTTCCTTTTTAGAGACAAGGTTCCCCTCTGTTGCCCAGGCTGAAGTGTCGTCACAGGATCATAGCTCACTGCATCCTCTACCACCCAGGCTCAAGCAATCCTCTCCCCTCAGCCTCCCAAGTACCTGAGACTACATGCACACACCACCATACCTGGCTAATTTTTAAAATTTTCTGTAGAGGTAGGGTCTTGCTACATTGCCCAGGCTGGCCTCAAACTCCTGGCCTCAAAAGATCCTCCCACCTAGGCTTCCCTAAGCACTGGGATTACAGGCATGAGCCACCGTGCCTGGCTTTCCCTCTAATACTTTCTATCTCAAAGAAGAGTAGAGGAAAACAAGGCAAAACATGTTCACAGCTGAACATTGAAGACTGACTTGATGGGAAGGGCTGAGGGAAAAGAGCATTTACACTGGAAGAAGAGAGACAAAGGCTTGGCAGCTCAGTAGTGGCAGGCGGAGCCAGCGAGCTTTGGGAGAATAGTTTTGGTTCAGTGGTTGAGGAAGGAACCAGGTTGTAACAGGTAAATGAGAGTGAAGGAAGGTCTCCTTTCCCTGTTTTCCCTTGTGTCCTTTCTGTGTTTCCTCAGCTGTTGGTATCTGTTGGGATTTTGTCTTGGCCCTCCTGCTTTTCTCAATCCACACTCTTCAGGGATCATCTCATTGCTGTCCATGCATCTCAATATAAAGAGTGCAACAAGCATAGAGGGGCTAATCTTGGAAGGAAGAAACTTGTCTTTTTCTGAGATCAGAGAAAAAATATGTTAAGATACAGAGCTGTTTCAGTGTCTAGCAATAAGGAACTAGAAAATGACCTTCCTTGCTTTTCTGGGGAATGTGGGAGGAGAAAGGATTATCTAATTAGTTATTAAAATTTGTTTCCAACAAAAATTCAATACGAAAAAAATTAAAAGTAAATGTCACTTCCCTTCTTTTCTTTCTTCCTACCATTGAACAAAATTTGACAGGGGAGTCAATTGTTCTGTGTGCTGGGGATACAGCAGCGACAGAGATAAGACTGTTGGCTTTCATGGAATGTATTATATTCTTTTTAGATAGGATAGGCAATAAGCAAATAAAAAAGA
This sequence comes from Theropithecus gelada, assembly GCF_003255815.1. NCBI lineage: Eukaryota > Metazoa > Chordata > Mammalia > Primates > Cercopithecidae > Theropithecus > Theropithecus gelada. The sequence continues at coordinate 12,167,267 of NC_037685.1, read as the reverse complement.
AAGAAGAAAATTACAGATATTGCTCTAAAGAAAATAAAGCAGAGAAATGGACTGTAGAGTGATGTGGGGGTATAGGGGGAGAGGCCGAACACTAAGCCTCAGAATATTAATTTAAGAAATTATATATCTACATATTGAATACATTATACAATCGAGGTATTTAAAAAACAAATCTAGGGCCGGGCATGCTGGCTGATGCCTGTAATCTCAGCACTTTGGGAGGCCAGCGCAGGCAGAGCACTTGAGGTCAGGAGCTCGAGACAAGCCTGGCCAACATGGTGAAACCCCATCTCTACTAAAAATACAAAAATTGGCCAGGCCTGGTGGTATGCACCTATAATCCCAGCTACTCAGGAGGCTGAGGCAGGAGAATCGCTTGAACCCAGAAGGCAGAGGTTGCAGTAAGCCAAGATCGCACCACTGCACTCCAGCCTGGGTGACAGAGCAAGACTCTGTCTCAAAAAACAAACAAACAAACAAAACAACAACAACAACAACAAAAAACCCCCAACAAATTTAAGATTATTGAGATGACAAAACAAAATCATACCAACATTCTATAATTCTGTATATTTCTGCCTATGGCCATTTACCCCCGATCGTATAAAACCAAAATAAATAAGAATCAATTTTTTTGGCCGGGTGCTGTGGCTCACACCTGTCATCTCAGCACTTTGGGAGGCCAAGGTAGGCGGATCACGAGGTCAGGAGATTGAGACCAGCCTGGGCAACATGGTGAAACCCCATCTCTACTAAAAATACAAAAATTAGCTGGGCGTGGTGGCATGTGCCTATAGTCCCAGCTACTTGGGAGGCTGAGGCAGGAGAATCACTTGAACCAGGGAGTCAGAGGTTGCAGTGAGCTGAGATCACGACACTGCACTCCAGCCTGGTAACAGAGTGAGACTCCGTTTCAAAACAAAAAACAAAAAACAAAAAACAAAAAAATCAAAAAAATTTTTAAGCTCAATTCACCTATCTGTATGACTGTTTGCTAGAACACTCACATGCTAAATTTTATTACACCTTTTTTGAAAGAACAGGTCCATAAAGAATCTGTGACTAAAGACCCCACATGGGACCAGGTGTGGTGGCTCACTCCTGTAATCCCAGCACTTTATTTTTTTTTATTTTTTATTTTTGAGACGGGGTCTCGCTCTGTCACCCAGGCTGGAGTGCAGTGGCCAGATCTCAGCTCACTGCAAGCTCCGCCTCCCGGGTTCACGCCATTCTCCTGCCTCAGCCTCCCGAGTAGCTGGGACTACAGGCGCCCGCCACCTCGCCCGGCTAGTTTTTTGTATTTTTTTAGTAGAGACGGGGTTTCACCGGGTTCGCCAGGATGGTCTCGATCTCCTGACCTTGTGATCTGCCCGTCTCGGCCTCCCAAAGTGCTGGGATTACAGGCTTGAGCCACCGTGCCCGGCCAATCCCAGCACTTTAGGAGGCCAAGGCAGGAGGATCCCTTGAACCTAGGAGTTCAAGAGCAGCCTGGGCAACATAGGGAGATCCTGTTTCTATTAAAAAAAAAAAAAAATCAAAAATAAAATGAAAAAAGTAAAAAAGATTCCACATGGACTGGGTGGAGTGGCTTATGCCTGTAATCCCAGTTCTCTGGGAGGCCAAGGCAGGAGGATCCCATGAAGCCAGGAATTTGAGACCAGCCTTGGCAACACAGTGAGACCCATCTCTACAAAAAATGAAAAATCAGCTGGGTGTGGTGGCATGGGCCTGTAGTCCTAGCTACTTGGGAGGCCAAGGCAGGAGAGTTGCTTGAGCCCAGGAGTTCAAGGCTGCAGTGAGCCATGATCGCACTACTGAACTCCAGACTGGGTGATGGAGTGAGACCCTGTCCCTATTTAAAAAAATAAAAATCAGCTGGGCCTGGTGGCTCACGCCTGTAATCCCAGCACTTTGGGAGGCTGAGGCAGGCAGATCATGAAGTCAGGAGATCGAGACCATTCTGGCTAACACAGTGAAACCTTGTCTCTACAAAAAAAAAAAAAAAAAAAAATTAGCCGGGCGTGGTGTGGGGTGCCTGTAGTCCCAGCTACTCGGGAGGCTGAGGCAGGAGAATGGCATGAACCCGGAAGGCGGAGCTTGCAGTGAGCCGAGATCATGCCACTGCACTCCAGCCTGGGCAACAGAGTGAGACTCCGTCTCAATATAAATAAATAAAAATTTAAAAAAGATCCTACATGGACAAACATTTTCTGGTGTATTTGGCCATATAATTAATTTTGGTTACCTGGATGGACACAGCAATTAATTCTATGATTAACACAAATTCATAGCTGTGGGCATCAGTGCTGTACAAGTAAAGACCTGGCTGCAGTTCCTGCTTGCCCACTGATTCATTGATTCGGCCATCTTGTAGTGTGTATTTGTTGTTCTAAGCTCTGAGGATACCAGTAGTCAATATCACAGACATGTTCTTTGCTCTCCTAGAGTTTGATCTAATGGACACAGCATTTTATCTTTCTTTTAGTCACTAAAGGTAATAAGAATTAGATAAATGTTTTCATTATTTGTTCGAGGTCCCTAGCATCATAGCTTTGTTCTAGCTCCTGATATTAATAAAAGCCTTTTTTTAAATTTTTTTATTTTTATTTTTATGATGGAGTCTCGCTCTGTCTCCTAGGCTGGAGTGCAGTGGTGTGATTTTGGCTCACTGCAACCTCTGCATCTGGGTTCAAGCAATTCTCCTGCCTCAGCCTCCCAAGTAGCTGGGACCATAGGCGCATGCCATCATGCCCAGCTAATTTTTGTATTTTTAGTAGAGATGGGGTTTCACTGTGTTGGTCAGGTTGGTCTTGGAACTCCTGACCTCACGTGATCCACCTGCCTCGGCCTCCCAAAGTGCTGGGATTACAGATGTGAGCCACTGTGCCTGGCTGAGCCTTTCGAATATATCTTTATATATAAGCATTTGAATATGTATGTAAATATACTATATATATATATATTTAGAAAATGCCAGAAGAAAGAAATTAACATTTTATAGAATGGATAGTACATTCCTGGAACTGTGCTAGTAACAGGTAATGATAATGACCCCATCATGCTAATAATAGTAAATCAAGATGATCATACCAGAAATAAATGGCAGGAACTGAAAGTAAAAGAGACACATTACGACTCTGATTGCAGTATTACAAATAAGTGAGGACAGTAATGAGAGAGAAGTAATCACTAGTTTATAATGCCTATACATATTTTAGAGCACAATTTAAAATGTTGGTGACATTTCTGCTACATGTTTGCTACATAACATTCACAACTTGCTTAATAAAGCACTAACAGATGGCATTCAGAAAATTACATATGCTGTGAACTTTGAAAGTTTAGGGGATAGAGATTTAATTTTCGATTATCTAATTGTTTTACAGTTGTTAAAGAGAAGATAAAGCATGATTAGATATAGAAAAGATATTCAGTATTCAATAATTACATGACATAAAGTAACAAAGTTAGAGAAGAAACAAAAACAGATCCATTATTCTGATTCAGGTACCAATTTGTTAATTAAAGAAATTTTAAAAAGCTTTTTCAAAAATAGAAAGCGAGAGGGAGAGAAAAGGAGAGATAGGAGAGAGAGAGAGAGAAATAGCTATCTGAAAAGTACATGGCCTTGGAGAATTTTATAGTGCTTTCTTGAAAATGATGTCAATGGAAATAAATACCAACGATATAAATAAACCCTGTTATTTAAAGACAATGTTTGTAAGGTGATTAGAATGACTTTAATGACGTTTTAAAATGGCATTTCAATTGTATTTCAATGACTTGGTTGAGATATGAGGTACATTCTTTTTAAAAATTTCTTTCATTTTTCTTTTCTTTTTCTGACCAATGGATTCATGTCCTAAGTACATTCTTTTTTCAGAGGGATGTTAAAATATTTGAAGTCTGAATGATTACTGAATGATTACTCCAGATCACATTACAATAGCAACACTGGAAACAAATGAAATATAATTTGTGTTGCTGGTATGAGGCTTGAAGGTATTACATGTAACATGGAAGAACTGGGGAAAAACAATCGTCTGTGAGTGAAACTATGAAGTCATCATTTATTGGTTTAGAGCAGAGGTATGCAGTCATGTGGAAAGCAGGTTCACTGGCTTCCAGGTCTAGAAGAAATTAGCACATGTGGAACAATGTGGTGATGACAGAGGTGGATGGGGGTTGCCAATCTGAAATCTATAAAACTAAAGTCTGGAGGAGAATGCACATCTTGGCAGTGTTTAGGGCAGTGGTCTTTAAAAGCTTGTTTTTGGCCATGAACTATAAGAAATGCTTTTATTTTATTTAATTATTTTTATAGAGACAAGGTCTTGCATGTTGTGCAGGCTGGAACTCCTGGGCTCAAGTAATTCTCCTGCCTCAGCCTCCCAAGTAGCTGGGACTACAGGTGTACCATTGTACCTGGTTAAGAAATACATTTTAGATGGGGCTTGCTGGCTCACACCTGTTAGCCCAACACTTTGGGAGGCTGAGGTGGGAGGATCACTTGAGTCTAGGAATTCAAGACCAGCCTGGGTATCATAATGAGGCCGTGTTTCTAAAAAAACAAACAAAAACTTAGCTGGGCACGATGGCATGCACCTGTGATCCCGCTACTTGAGAGGCTGAAGTGGGAGGATCGCTTGAGACCCAGAGATTAAGACTGCAGTGTGCCATAAATGTACCACTGCACTCCAGCCTGGGCAACAGAGTGAGACCCTGTCTGAAAAACAAAACAAAACAAAAAAACCCCCAAAACCCCCAACATTTTATATCGCGATCCGATTTCTCGCTTTGTGTGTGTGTATATCAGAAACCTGAGATCTAGAGGATGAGGAAGACTTAGGCGAGGTTAGTATTCTAGGTAGGCAATATTCTAAGTAGAGAAGGCAGAATGTGGTAAAGATCCTGAGAAAAGAAACAGTTGGAAGAGTTTAAGGAATTCAAAAAAGGCCACTGAATACCATGGAGGAGTTCAAAAGAAGTTTGGGTTTGGATTAGGCAGGGGCCGTACCCTGTGGCCTGGGCAGTATTTGCTGGAATGGTGTAGCCCAGAGAGCTGAGTGTGAGCACCTCTTCCTAGCCCCATTTTGGTAGCTCTACGCTGGCCATAGTGGGAGTATTCATTCATTCCATCCTGCCATGAAAATCTAGGCCACACTATGAAAATCAGGGTCTTTTTTTCCTGGGAGCTGATTGTTAAACATTCGTGAACACACCTTTGGGGTTATTCTACTGCTTTTTAGATTTGTTGCATTTTTCTCCAGGGTTAAGGGTTCAGGAGACAGGAACTATCCTCGCAAACTAAACAGCCCAAAGTTAATATTATGTCCCTTTGTCTTTTCTTTTTTTTCTCGCTGTATTACCCAGGCTAGAGTGCAGTGGCACCATCTTGGCTTACTGGAGCCTCCACCTTCCGGGTTCACGTGATTCTCCTGCCTCAGCCTCCCAGGTAGCTGAAACTATTTATATTTTTAGTAGAGATGGGGTTTTGCCATGTTGGCCAGGCTGGTCTCGAACTCCTGACCTCAAGTCTGTCCACTCAGCCTCCCAAAGTGCTGGGAATACAGGCATGAGCCACTGCTCCCAGCCAGGTTTCTTTTTTTTTTTTTTTTAATCAGCTAACATTCCTCTTCATTTATTGGAATTAAGTTTTGATTTTTTTGAATGAAAAAATGGTAATTAAAAATTTTGTTTCTCTGTTCTTGATCTCTGTATTTTATATGACTGGGCATTTTAGAAAATTAAGATAAAATTGTGCTTTTACTATATATTTGTGCTTGAAACTACTTAGTTTTTATGATGCTATCAATAAGGAACATAACTGCTGTATTATAAGCCGTGGAACTGAATAATTTAAATGTTTAGAGCTTAAGACTTTTTTTTTTTCCTTATTAAGGGATACGTATGCATTTCCACTATTAGAAGAAAAGTGCTTGGATATTTTCTATTGCTTCTGGGTTAAGAAGACAGTTATTTTTATTCTGTTCTATTCATTGCATTTCATTCTATTTGTGACATTAAAAAAATCTGGCGAACTTCTCAGCTATAGATGCCCTCCTTAAATATAAAGGAAGTGCCGGATGTGGTGACTCATGCCCGTAATCCCAGTACTTTGGGAGGCTGAGGCGGGTGGATCACCTGAGGTCAGGAGTTTGAGACCAGCCTGGCCAATGTGGTGAAACCCCGTCTCTACTAAAAATTTGCTGGGTGTGGTGGTGGGTGCTTGTAATCCCAGCTACTCGGGAGGCTGAGGCAGGAGAATCGCTTGAACCCAGGAAACGGAGGTTGCAGTGAGTGGAGATTGTGCCACTGCACTCCAGCCTGGGGGACAGAGTGAGACTCCGTCTCAATAAAAAAAAATAAAAATAAAAGTAAAAAAAAGGAAGCATAGCATATATAAAATGCAAGAGCTAAAAGGACTGGCTAAATTTAAGATACCTTTGGGAGCTATGGGCTGAGGGCAATAAAACATATGTTTTTATCCATCTATTTAGAAATATTTGTTTATCTTGATGATGTTATGCCAATACAGTAGCTTTTAAGTTATTTCTGAACTTAATAGTCTGTGAAGGCAGTAAGTGAAATATCATTCCGCAACTATTGCAAACATTCATTATGATCAAAATAGTTAATACTTTAAATATTTGTTGGTGATATACAATGTTATGATAAAAATTTGTGGTGATTGCATTAAGGAATAGTTTTTCTCTACCTCCCATGCAAGAAACAAATATTTTACATGGGTTTAGTAAAAAGCAAGGCTCATCTATCTGATCATTTAAAATTTTTGAATTATATATATTGAAACATGACATACTGTGCTCTTATACCTCAATTGCATTTTGTTCTGTTTTCCAAAGTTCGTGTCTTATAAATCTCTTGTATAAACTGTAGATTAAATTCTAAATCAAAAATCACAGTGCAAAAAAAAAAAAAAAAAATCCATTCTTTGCTGTAGAGAAAGGCATGAGTAGATTTAGGAAGACCAGTTAGGAGACTACCGGAGAATCCTAGGGAGGACATGATGGCTTGAGCTAAGGTGGTGACAACAATTCACACACAGGAAGTGAAACACACATATAAAATCAGAGAATTGAAATCTTCAAATTTTAAATTAGAATTGGATATATCAGTAGGAACTCATGAGTTTTTCCCTCTCTTTAAAAACATATTATTTCATAGCTCTGTCTATTAAAAATGCCTCAAAATAAGGAAGGCCTAAAAACAATTGTCCTTCCCAGTGTCCAGAATGTTCCATGTTCTGGATTTAGTCAATTGCTTCCTCCTGGTATCTTTTACTTTGATTTTCTCTTTCTTGTTTTGCCTGTAGATTGGAAGTTGGATCTGAAGACTTGATTTGATTCAGCTACAATCTTTAAAAATTTTTTGACAAGAATACTATACAGGTATTGCTTTATACTTCACATTACATCACATCACATCAGGAGGCACATAATGTCTGGTTGTCTCATTTTAATGATGCTAAGGTTGACTAGTGATTATAGGTGGTTATGACCTGATATAATATTCCCTGTTACCCTTTTATCTAATTGTTTTAGCATTCATTGATGTTTAAGTCATTTGTTTCATCAGGGCTTTCTAGATGCTGCCTGCCTGCCTGCCTGCCCGCCCGCCCTCTTTCCTTCTTTCAAAAAACATCTTTTTTTTTTTTTTTGAGACGGAGTCTCGCTTTGTCTCCCAGGCTGGAGTGCAGTGGCTGGATCTCAGCTCACTGCAAGCTCTGCCTCCCAGGTTTACACCATTCTCTTGCCTCAGCCTCCCGAGTAGCTGGGACTACAGGTGCCCGCCACCACGCCTGGCTAACTATTTTTTTCTTTTTTGTAAAATTTTTAGTAGAGACAGGGTTTCACCGTGTTAGCCAGAATGGTCTTGATCTCCTGACCTCGTGATCTACCCGCCTTGGCCTCCCAAAGTGGTGGGATTACAGCAGTGAGCCACCACGCCCAGCCTCAAAAAACATCTTTACTGAGGTGCAACTGACATATAATAAACTGCACATTTTGGCTGGGTGCGGTAGCTCACACCTGTAATCTTAGCACTTTGGGAGGCTGAAGTGGATAGATCATTTAAGGCCAGGAGTTCAAGACCAGCCAGGCCAACATGGTGAAACCCTGTCTCTACCAAAAATACAAAAATTAGCCAGGTGTGGTGGCGGGCGCCCGTAATCCCAGCTACTCAGGAGGCTGAGGCAGGAGAATTGCTTGAACCTGGAAGGCGGAGTTGCAGTTAACTGAGATCATGCCATTGCACTCCAGCCTGAGTGACAGAGTGAGACTTCACCTCAAAAAAAACAAAACAAAACAGAACTGCACATTTTAAAATATACAATTTGACAAACATTGACATAGGTATATATCCATTAAACCATTACCACAATCAAGACAGTGAATATATCCTGTCTTGACTTTTTCTTTGCCGTTTTGTATATTTGAAAATTTTCTTTTATCTTTTCTTTGTTTTTGAGACAGAGTCTCACTCTGTCACCCAGGCTGGAGTGCAGTGGCACAATCTGGGCTCACAGCAGCCTCCACTTCTGGTTTCAAGCGATTCGCCTGCCTCAGCCTCCCGAGTAGCTGGGATCACAGGCATGTGCCACCACACCCGGCTAATTTTTGTATTAGCCGGGTGTATTTTGTAGGCATTTTGTATTTTGTAATGAGTAGGCATTTTCAGTAGTCTCTACATTTTCAGTAGTAGAGAAAATGAGTAGGCATTTTCAGTAGGCATTTTCAGTAGTCTCTTCATTTCAGTAGTCTCTACATTTTCAGTAGTCTCTACTGAAAATACAAAAAATGCCTACTAAAATGCCTACTCATTTTCTAAAATGACTGGGCATTTTAGAAAATTAAGATAATTAATTTTTGTATTAGCTGGGTGTATTTTGTATTAGTAGTTTCGACCGAAAATACAACGTGGTTTTGCCACGTGGTTTTGCCACGTTGGGCAGGCTGGTCTCGAACTCCTGACGTCAGGCTGGTCTCGAACTCCTGACGTCAGGTGATCCTCCCGCCTTGGCCTCCCAAAGTGCTGGAATTACAGGCATGAGCCGCCACACCCGGCCAGAAATTTTCATAATCAAAAGTAAAAAAAAATATTTATGAGGCAGATCAACAGGGCTTAGTAATTGAATGCTGGTAGTTAACAAGGGAAGGGTCTTGGATGACTCCTGGTTTTGTAGTATAAGTCACTGAGTAAATAAATGGTGGTACCATTTATTGAAATTGGAAACATTGGAGGAGAAAGTTGGTGAGTTCAGTTTTACACATGTTAAGTTTGAGGTCACAATGGGACATCCAAGTAGAAATGTCAAGTAGGCAGGTGGTTAAAAGGAACAGTCTGAACTGGAGATGTACATTTGCAAATATTGACATTTAGTAGCTGAAATCAGGGTGTAGAAATTACCTGAGAGTAAGTACAGAATGAAATGAATAGGTTTAAGGGGAAAAAAGCTCTGAAAAATTCAGTGTTTTATGACCGGGTAGAAGAAGATGAAGGAGAAAAAAGTGTGAGTGTATAGTATGGCAGAAGCCAGGGGGAGACAGGGAGAGAAGATGCCAGGTGTGCTGATTCCAGTAAGTCATATTCTGTATGTTTTACTTTTCTCTCAGAAGTAATACATAAACATTATGATCTATGCACCAGTAAATATGGGCACGCTCCTGAAAGACGTGTCATCTTTAGTGCACTAATAAAATTAAATTTCTGAGCCTGTAAAGCTGAGGACTGGCCTATGTGCTCTGTAAAACAACCAAAGTAAATGATATCATGGGATACTTTTGGTACTAGTTGGCTAGCTTTGTTTGTGACCTCTAAGCCTTAGGAAGTCTTTCTTTGGAGCATTTATAGTATTTATTAATTTTTAAAATTTTTATAAAAATAAAATATATTTCCCACTGATATTGGATAGGCTAATATCCACTGCTAGCCTATCCAATATTAGTGGGAAAGTTGCAATAACCTAAATTTTTATCCTGTAAGATTACACAAGGGAAAATAAATTCCTGACATCAGTTTCACTTGAGGACATTTTAGATATGAGCAGCAGCTTTTTCCCCCAAGTTTTCATCCTAAGATAGGTAGATCTTATATAAATATATATACACGTCTGTATAAGTATGACCTATAAATATATAGTACATTCTTCATTCGGTAGTACCTACCATGCCAGGCCACCAATGCTGAATGCCACTGGAGAAGCACCTTTTTCAAACAGCAGTATTTTTAATAAAAGTGAAATGTTTTTTCAAATAATTCTTACCTTTGTTAAATCTAAGAGGCCCACAGAAGCCTACCATAAAGCTATATAATAGAATAGCCTTTCTGGCCAGGCAGGTGGCTCACGTTTGTAATCCCAGCGCTTTGGGAGGCTGAGGTGGATGGATCACTTGAGGTCAGGAGTTCGAGACCAGCCTGGCCAATGTGAAACCCCGTTTCTACTAAAAATACACAAAAATTAGCCAGCCATGGTGGCACACGCTGTAGTCCCAGCAACCCAGAGGCTGAGGCAGGAGAATCACTTGAACCCAGCAGGCAAAGGTTGCAGTGAGCCGAGATCGTGCCACTGCACTCCAGCCTGGGTGGCAGAGCGAGACTCCAACTCAAGAAACAAAACAAAACAAAAAAACCATAAATATATATATACATACACACACACACACACACACACATATATATCTATATATATATATATAGAGAGAGAGAGAGAGAGAAATCTGGCTCATTAACAACTTCAACCTCCCCCAAGTGTGGGAATCTTTCTTAACATTCCTGATGGATGATTATCCAAATATGACTTATTGAAATCAGCACAAGTGGCATCTTCTTTATATATATATTGCATTTGGAATACTTGGGTCACTAGCTGATACTTCTTTTTAGAAATTTCTATACTGAGGATGATGAGAGTAAACTCCTTCCTTTGGTGTTTGTGGTATCACAGAATTCTTTTTCATTTGAGATGAAGACAAACAATCATAGTTTGAATGCCTTACACATTTTAGATTTTTCTTGTTTGTTCAGTGAAAGAATGTATGAATCAACAAAGTGAATACAAGCCATTTAGTTGGTTCTGAAAAGCTGAGTATATCCTGTTAACCTGGTAAGAACTATTATAAGAGTCATGGAGTTCTTTAGGAGTACAGTCATCTGTCACATGGTCTTAGGATTCCTGGTTTTTCACCCAGGTGGTCTGGGTTCAACTACCAGTATGGGAATGCTAAGCTTCTGCAAAAAAAAAAAAAAAAAGGTTTCAGAACCATGAACTTGTCTTGAGCAAAAACAATGCAACTATGCTAAGTCCCATGGCCCCCCTACCCACAAAGAAAAGGTGATAGAACAAATTTTTGCTGGGAGGGTGGCTCGTGCCTGCAATCCCAGCTACTCACTCTGGAGACTGAAGCGGGAGGACTGCTTGAGGCCAGTAGTTTGATACCAGCCTGGGCAACAAAGTGAGACTGTCTCTAAAAAAATTAAAATAGGCCAGGCACGGTGGCTCACGCCTGTAATCCCAGCACTTTGGGAGGCCAAGGCCGGCGGATCACGAAGTCAGGAGATCAAGACCATCCTGGCTAACACAGTGAAATCCCATCTCTACTAAAAATACAAAAAATTAGCCGGGCGTGGTGGTGGGCACCTGTAGTCCCAGCTACTCGGGAAGCCGAGGCAGGAGAATGGCGTAAACCCGGGTGGTAGAGCTTGCAGTGAGCCGAGATCACACCACTGCACTCCAGCCTGGGCGACAGAGCGAGACTCTGTCTCAAAAAAATAAAATAAAGATTTCCCCCGCGCTTCTTGCTATTGAAGTGAGCGTGGGAGCCAGGCATAAGCAGCAAGCAATGAGAAGCAGCGTCGTGTACTGGAAAGGGCGTAGCCATTGTAATCAGATGGACTTGGTTCAAATCCACTTCTATTTATAATGTGTCTGATCTTGGGCCATTTAGTTACCCTTACTGAGTCTTGGTTTTTCTCATTTTAAAAATGAAGATAATGCTTACTTGGCAGAGTTACTGTGAAGATTAAAGAGTAGAAAGCATGTAACACAGCAACTGACTGATAGAATGAGCTTGATAATGGTAGCTATTATGCTTGCATTTGGGCAACATTTCATAAAACATTTATCAAGAAAAAAATAAGAATGTTATGCTTAATTTTTTTATTTTTAAGTAAGAGCTAGGTGTGGTGACTCACACCTGTAATCTCAGGTACTGGGGTAGCTGAGGTAGTAAAATCACTTGAGCCCAGCCTGAGCAACACACTGAGACCCCTGTCTCTAAAATAAAGTTTTAAAAAAACTAGCCAGGTGTGGTGGTATGCACCTGTAGTTCCAGCTGTTTGGGAGGCTAAGGTGGGAGGATCCATTTTGCCCAGGAGTTTGAGGCTATATTGAGCTATGATCATGCCACTGCACTCCAGCCTGGGTGACAGTGTAAGACCCTGTTTCTAGATAGATAGATAAATAGATAAACAGATAAATAGAAAATCCATGACCAGGAGAAGATGAGGTAAGGGTTAAAAAGTAAGAGAATTCACAATGGCCAAGAGATGGAAGGAACCCTAGTCTCCATCTAGGACATTTTTGGCTTGTCAAAACTGGGGGTGGGACCAGGTGAGGTGGCTCATGCCTGTCATCCCAGTGCTTTGAGAGGCCGAGGAGGGAGGACTGCTTGAGCCCATGAGTTCAAGACCAGCCTGGGCAACATAGGGAGACCCTGTCTCTAAAAGAAAAAAAACCAAAAAGCAAAAAAATAGCGTTGTGGTGGGGATGTTACTGGCAGCTAGTGCTGAAGGTCAGGGATGCTGGTATATATTATAACATGCATAGGATTTACCCTATGTGCACCCTTAAGAAAGAATTATCCAGCCCAAAATGTCAATAGTGGACAGGGTGTGGTGGCTTATGCCTATAATCCCAGCACTTTGGGAGGCTGAGGCAGGTGGATCACCGGAGGTCAGGAGTTCCAGACCAGCCTGGCCAACATGGTGAAACCCTGTCTCTACTAAAAATACAAAAATCAGCCGAGCGTGGTAGCGGGTGCCTGTAATCCCAGCTACTCAGGAGGCTGAGACAGGAGAATTGCTTGAACCTGGAAGGTGGAGGCTGCAGTGAGCTGAGATTACGCCACTGCACTCCAGCCTGGCGACAGAGCGAGACTTCATCTCAAAAAACAAAAAAATGTCAATTGTGGTTGAAAAACCTGGACATGCATATATATGTATGTGTGTATATACATATTTCTTTCCTTTTTTTCTCTCTTGCCTCCTTCCTTTCTTTTAAAGTATACAGCTTCAATGAAAAATGGAGCATATTTTATGACAAAAGAAAATCCTATTGATTTTCTTTTTTCTCACTGACTGGAAATCTGATCCACACTGCATCTGTTACGACTGATGTAGCAACAGACTTTCCACCAAACTTTCACTTTACCAATGGAATAACAGACTTTCTGCCAGATTTTATTGGTTAATAGTAGTATAAAATATAAGAAAAAAACAGAACTTCAAAAAAGAGTCAACAATCTGTATCTGACCACCATTACTGGGCATTTGAAGTGCCTTGTAGTAGACTTCACAAATGATTCTTAATTTTTAAAAATGCAAAGTGCCTTGGTATTTGTGTATGACATTTAAACTCAGAATTTATGTAGTATAGAAAAATACTCAGCAAAATATTTATAAGCCACACACTTAAAATGCATTGAACATTTAAAAAAGCTCCAAAATTTAAACCATAGCATATATATTTATTTTGTAAAATAGAAAGAAACAAATATAAAGTATATTATTTGTTCTTTACACATTTTGATTATACTAAATTTGTTAATTTAACACTAGTTCAAATAAACATTGTTATTTAAAAAATGCTGAGTACATGATTAAGATGAATTTTGTTTTCCATCAGAAAAAGAACTTCAGGAGTAAATAACGGTCTACAGGTGCTTCCCATCCACAACATTAGGTCTTCATCTTTTGTTTCTTAGACCACTCAGGTGCTTCTTTTTTAGTCTGTTTTAAAAAAAGAAAATCCAATACAATGCTTACAAGGAGGACAAGAGAGGCAATTCAGAGAACTAGATACATTGAGGTTTTTTATATGTAAACTCTACTAAAAAATTGCTTTTCTTAATTCAGAAAGGATATTTAAGGGCAAAGACTTTGTCTTTTGCTGTAAATAATCTCCCACCTGGTAGGTATGTGGTAGAAAAAACATACATCTGTGTTTTCTTGCTCAAAGCCTATACTTAAAATTTTCTGGGTATGTAATTATTTTACAAATTGATTTTATTTTCAAAGAGAATTATAAAAAATCAATGACATGACTTCTTTTTTTTTTTTTTTTTTTTTTTGAGACGGAGTCTCGCTCTGCCGCCCAGGCTGGAGTGCAGTGGCCGGATCTCTGCTCACTGCAAGCTCCGCCTCCCGGGTTCACGCCATTCTCCTGCCTCAGCCTTCCGAGTAGCTGGGACTACAGGCGCCCGCCACCGCGCCCGGCTAGTTTTTTGTATTTTTTAGTAGAGACGGGGTTTCACCATGTTAGCCAGGATGGTCTCGATCTCCTGACCTCGTGATCCGCCCGTCTCGGCCTCCCAAAGTGCTGGGATTACAGGCTTGAGCCACCGCGCCCGGCCATGACTTCTTTTTAGTTGTCTCATTTATAGATAATATTCATTCACTCAATAGATATTTATTAAATAATTACTATATCCAAATTATTGTGTTTTGGATCTTATGAATTTCTAAGTATTTACCAGATTATTTCTTGCGTTTATTGCTCAAGCATTTCAGCCTAAAAGGAGACAGGCTGTACAGAATAGAAAGAAAAAAGTAGGGGAGGTGAATTACAGAATAAAACATTCAGAACTTCACTGTATTTTGGCTGGGCACGGTAGCTCATGCTTATAATCCCAGGACTTTGGGAGGCTGAGGTGAGAGGACTGCTTAGGCCCAGGAGTTCAAGACTAGCCTGGGCAACATAGTGGGACCCCATCTCCATGAAAAGAAAAAACAAATTAGCCAGGCATGGTGGCATGCACCTGTAGTCTCAGTTAACACGGGAAGTGGAGGTGAGATCACTTGACGATGGGTACGGTGGCTCATGCCTGTAATACCAGCACTTTGGGAGGCCAAGGAAGGTGGATCACTTGAGGTCAGGAGTTTGAGACCAGCCTGGCCGACATGGTGAAACCCTATCTCTACTAAAAATACAAAAAATTAGCCAGGCATGGTAATGCACACCTATAATCCCAGCTACTCAGGAGCCTGAGACAGGATAATTGAAGCTGGGAGGTGGAGGTTGCAGTGAGCTGAGATTGTGCCACTGCACTCCAGTCTAGGTGACAGAGCAAGACATTATGTCGGGGGGCGGGGGGGGAAGGAGATTACTTGAGCCCAGGAGGTCAAGGCTGAAGTGAGCTGTGATCATGCCACTACACTCAAGCCTGGGCAATAGAGCAAGACTGTCTCAAAAAACAATTGAGAGGAAGGTACAGAGATACTCCACATACCCTCTGGCTCCACACATGCACAGCCTCCTCCATTATTAATATCCCTTAGCCCAATGGTACATTTGTTACAACTGATGAGCCTATACTGACATGTCATTATCACCCAAGGTCCACAGTTTGCATTTGGGTTCACTCTTGGTACTATGCATTTTATGGGTTTGGACAAATGTCTATAGACAGGCATCCACCATTATAGTATCATAATATATAGTATCACGTAATATTTTCACTGCCCTTGAAATCCTCATAGATTTTTGTATCTACATTCATGAGAGATACTGGTCTGTAGTTTTGTTTTCCTCTAATATCTTTGTTTGATTTTGCAATTAGGGCAATGCTGGCCTTGCAAAATGAGCTGGGAAGTATTCTCTCTGCTTCTATCCAATGAAAGAGATTGTAGAGAATAGGTGCAATTTTAGCTGGGCATGGTGGCATGTGCCTGTAGTCCCAGCTACTAAGGAGGAAAAAGTGGGAGGGGAGGGGAGGGAAGGGATTCAACAGTGAACCCATCTGGACCTAATGCTTTCTGTTTTGAAAAGTTATGGATTAAATTCCTCCAATTTTTGTTTCTCTGGGAAAGTCTATTTTTCTTTCACTTCTGAAAAGAATAATTTTTTAGGGTACAGAATTTTAGGTTGGTGGTTTTGTTCTTTCATAACTTTAAATGTTTCACTCCACTCTTTTCTTGCTTGCATTGTTTCTGAGAAGTCAGATGTAATCCTTATCTTTGCTTCTCTATAGGTAAGGTGTTATTTTCCTCCGGATTCTTTCAGGATTTTTTTTCTTCTTTTTGAGATAGGCTCTCGCTCTGTCACCCAGGCTGGTGTGGTGTGATCATGGCTAACTATAGCCTCAACCTCCTGGGCTCAAGTGATCGTCCCGCCTCACCCTCCTGAGTACCTGGGAATATGGGTGCATGCCATTACTCTCAGCTAACATATATATATATATATATGTATATATGTATATATGTATATATGTATATATGTAAAATGTATTTTTTTTTTTTTGAGACAGAGTTTCATTCTTGTTGCCCAGGCTGGAGTGCAATGGCGTGGTCTTGGCTTACTGCAACCTCTGCTTCCCGGGTCCCAGGACAAGCAGTTCTCCTGCCTCAGCCTCCGGATTAGCTGGGATTACAGGCATGCGCTACCACACCCAGCTAATTTTTGTATTTTTAGTAGAGACGGGGTTTCACCATGTTGGCCATGCTGGTCTCGAACTCCTGACCTTGTGATCCACCCGCCTCGGCCTCCCAAAGTGCTAGGATTATAGGTGTGAGCCACCGCACCCGGCAATTTTTATATTTTTTATAGAGATGGGGTTTCGTCATGTTGCCCAGGCTAGGATTTTGTCTTTATCTCAATGTTCTGTAGTTTGAAAATGATATGCAAATGATATGCCTAAGTGTAGTTTTTTTTTTTTTTTCTTTTTGCATTTATCTTTCTTGATGTTCTCAGAGTTCTCTGAGTCTGTGGTTTGGTGTCTGACATTAGCTTGGGGGGAATTCTGTCATTATTGTTTCAAATATCTCTTCCTTTCTTTCTTCCTTCTCCTTCTAATAGTCTCATTAAATATATGCTATAGCTTTTGTAGTCATCCTTTAGTCCTTGGATATTCTCTTTTTTAGAGGTTTCTGTTAAAATACACTTATTATTATTATTATTATTTTTTTGGTGGACACAGGGTCCTGCTCTGTTGCCCAGCCTAGAGTGCAGTGGCATGATCATGGCTCACTGCAGCCTTGACCTTCTGGGCTCAAGCGATCCTCCCACTTCACCTCTTTGAGTAGCTAGGACAACAGGTGTGCACCACAGCACCTGGCTCTGTGTGTGTGTGTGTGTGTGTGTGTGTGTGTGTGTGTGTGTAGACAGGGTCTCTTATGTTGCGAAAGTTGGTCTGGAACTTGAACTCCTGGGTTCAAGTGATTCTCTCACCCTTCCAAAGTGCTGGGATTACAGGCATGAGCCACTGTGCCTGGCCTGAAATATTCTCAAGGTTAGAGATTCCTTCCTCAGCTATGTCCACTGTACTAATCAGATTATCAAAGGCATTTGTCATTTATTTGTGTTTTCGAGATGGAGTCTCACTCTGTTGTCCAGGCTGGAATGCAGTGGTGTGATCTCGACTCACTGAAACCTCAGCCTCCCAGGTTCAAGCAATTTTCCTGCCTCAGGCTCCCGATTAGCTAGAATTACAGGTGCCCTCCATCACACCTGGCTAATTTTTGTATTTTTAGTAGAGATGGGGTTTCACTATGTTGGTCAGGCTAGTCTCGACCTCCTGATCTCAGATGATCTGCCCGCCTTGGCCTCCCAAAGTATTGGGATTACAGGTGTGAGCCACCATGCCCGGCCAGCATTTGTCATTTCTGTTATAGCGGTTTTGATCTCTAGTATTTCTCCTTTTGTGGGGTTCTTTCTTAGGATTTTCATCTTTCTGCTCACAGTGCCCATCTGTTCTTGCATGTTGTCTACTTTATCTATTGCAGCCCTTGGCATTCTAATCATAGTTGTTTTAGGTTCTCTGTCTGGTAATTCCAACATTTATGGCACAGTTGACTCTGGTTCTGATGCTTGCACTGTCTCTTCAAACTGTTTTTTTTGGCTTTTAGTCTACCTGGTTAAGTTTTTCCTGATAATTGGACATACTGTACTGGGTAAAACAAACTGCTATAAATGGGCCTTTGGTAATGTGGTGGTAAGGCGTGGGGGTAGGGAAGTCATCCTATGGTCCTATGATTAGGTCTCAGTCTTTCAGTGACAGTGTGCCTCTGGAATGTGAACTTCACACATGCTTCTCAGTTTTTTGCCTTCTTAGGTGGGCCATGGTGGCTTGGTGGGCTGGATTGGGTATTGTGTTTTTCTCAGGTCAGTTAGGCTTTGATAAAGCCCCAGCAGGGTAGCTTCTAGTTAAATAGTTTCTCCTGAGGGGAGACCTTGTTGAGAATTGAGAACTGAGTTCTCTAACATCTTTCAAAATGTCCTCTTTTCCCTCCCACTGCTGGAAATGGAAGGGGATTTTCTCCCAATATTTACTGTAAGAACTAGGTCAAGCTTCCAAAGTTAAAACTCACAAGAGTGTGGGGATTACTTCTATGACTGGAGTTTTTAACTTTCAGACTTGTCCATACCTAACTTCCAGCAGTTACATTCAGGTTTCCCTACCCCAGCACTGGTTCCCATCATGGAAGTTTTTGCTCTGATACATCATCATTCTCTGTATTGGCCTACCTGTCCACTTTTGGGGGCAGCGGTTTGCCCTGTGACCTCACTTCTATTAGGTATTTAAGAAAAGTTGGCTGGGTGCGGTGACTCACGCCTGTAATCCCAGCACTCTGGGAGGCCAAGACGGGGGGATCACCTGAGGTCAGGAGTTTGAGAACAGCTTGGCCAACATGGCGAAACCCCTTCTCTACTAAAAATACAAAAATTAGCCGGGTATGGTGGCAGGCACCTGTAATCCCAGCTACTTGGGAGGCTGAGGCAGGAGAACTGCTTGAACCCAGGAGGTGGAAGTTGCAGTGAGCCGAGATCATGCCACTGCACTCCAGCCTGGGCAACAAGAGTGAAAAACTCTTGTCTCAAATAAAAAAAAAAAAAAAAAAAAAAGAAAAGAAAAGAAAAGGTGATTTTCTGGCTCAGCTTTTTATTTGTTGTTAAGATAAGGAAAAGTCAGAGTAAAACTAGGGAACTGCATGATTCTTAAATGATCAGATAGATTTGGGTGACTGGGAAAGGTGAGCTAGCTAAAAGTCTAGGGCTCTCACTATTCTTGGTCATAGAAGGACATGTATGCCATTGTTCTTTATTTTGTTTATTTATTTATTTTGACCCGACGTCTCACTCTGTTGCCCAGGCTGGAGTGCAGTTAATCTTGGCTCACTGCAACCTCCGCCTCCTGGGTTCAAGCAATTCTGCCTCAGCCTCCTGAGTAGCTGGGATTACAGGCATGTACCACCACACCCGGCTAATTTTTGTATTTTTAGTAGAGACAGGGTTTCACCATGTTGGCCAGGCTGGTCTGGAGCTCCTGATCTCAGGTGATTCGCCTGCCTCGGTCTTCCAAAGTGCTGGGATTACAGGCGTAAGCCACTGCACCCGGCTGCCATTGTTCTTTAAATTGCAGGTCCCAACCCACGGGTAATGAACTCTAGTAGGTAAAAGACCAGAATTGAGAAGAAAAAAAAAAAAAAAAAAAAACCAGCACAGAAAATATCTGAGTATTGGCCATAGTGGGGGTAAGTTCTGTTTTGAGAAACTGTGTGATCATCACTAGGTCATAATGTAAATGGTTTTCTTAACTGTGACTCCTGGACAAAAAAAGTGAAAGCAACTGCTATAGACTAAGCTACAGATCCTCAGGATTGTACCAAAGGGTGCAGAATTGGTTTGTACATTTGCATTTCCTCAATCAGCTGATACTAAAATTTTTACTACTACTCGGTGTTTACAGGGAAAAGGTAAATAAAAACTTTGGCATTAAAAAAGAATCTTAATACTCAGAAAGGGCAGTATAAGAATTTCAATGGCAGATAGTTCTTCCTTACTCTCCTTTTATGTGTGTCTGTTACATTGGAGACCATTACTCCCACCCCTAATATGTTTTCTCCCTAGATGTGTTAATGAGACAGATTTGCCACAGTCAAGTGTACCTTGTGTCTTGGGGATCAACTGCCTTGCTACTTCATAGGGTAACTTTTCAGATGTTTTATCACAACCATTTTAATTTCAAAGTCTGTTCCCCTAGGACTAAGATATGTTCCTTATTCCCAGGTTATTTTGGGTGAACTTTACCATCACTGTCATGTTCTAACCACATTTCACTTAGAAGACCAGCCCCTTTAGGATCTGGCCCATACTTACATATCTAATCCTGTTTCTTGACACTCTCCAACATGAACTAAATTGTTTGTACTTGAGATTAGTTTAATAGCATTTATTTGACTAACTACTCTGTGCCAGTCCTTGTGTTAGGTTCTGGGAATATAAAAATGAATCAAATCCTGTTACAGAGGCTGCTGGGATCACGTCTCGGCCTTTTGGCTGAGATCAAGTGCAGAGGTTGCTGGCTGTCTAGCCTGTATCTATTTCCCCCTTCTTAATAACAGAACTCTGATTTTATCAGTAAAGCAACAGATTCATCCTGTATAAAACATTTATCAGCCTTCCTTGCTGCTAGGTGTGGTCACATGACTAAGTTTTGGCCAATGGGATATAAGTTGAAGACGTCTGGTAGGACTTACGGAAAAACTCCTTTGGAAAGAGAGACTATTTTCCTCCCGTTTTCTCATTTCCTGCTTAAAATGCAGACGTGATGGCTGTGGCCAGAGCAACCATACTGTGATTCTAAGAACAGATGCCACACTCTAAGGATGGTTGAAGAGAAAGGAAGAGGGAACCTAGGTTCCTGATGACTTCATAGGGCCACATACTTGTCCTGAAATAGTTATCTCCAGGCCTGTATGTGAGACACTGAACAATTTGCTAAAGCGGCTGAACTAGCAGTGGGACACAATTCCTAAAGATGCTGATTCTTATACTCTTGGTTTATACCATTTATTTTATCTCATGTTGTATCTTCAGCATGCAGCAGTGTCTCGCCAGCAGTAGGTGTTCGATGTCATGCCTCCTTTGATTTTTGTGGTTTGAGCACCATATAGTACAGTGGTTAAAGCACAGGTTCTAGCTATTTATTAATTTTGCAAAGTGGGCAAATCGAGGACTTCTTAGTTACCTCATATATTTTTTTCCATAGCATTTGTCATGTTTTCACATCCTACTCAATTTATTTATTTTTTTGTTTGTTGGTTTATAGTCTATCTCTATCCACAAATGTAAGGTCCACAGAGGCAGGAATTGTTTATATCTCTACTTTTTGGAATAGTACTTGGCACAAAGTAAGTGCTCAATAAACATTTTTCAATGAATGAATGAATGTTTGGTTCTGCTATGACAAAAGCCTTTTGGATCTATTTAAGTCTAGACATAAGGTTTCATGTGAGTCAATTCAAGCCTTTCTAGTATGCAAGACAAAAGAAAATTCTACTACAGTAATGCAATAATATGTTTCCAACTAATCAGGCAACATCACCCTTGACAAGCATCAGGGGTAGTACTTATGATTCTAAGCAACAGCCTGATTTTTGAGTGGAAATGGTAATTAACCAGTAAGGCATGGAAACAGCATATTTTGCTGTATGAACTCAAATTTACTTATATCATTCAAAGATATTTTCAATCCTTCGATTGGTGAACTTTTTCCTTCAGTTATATTATTGTCTGAAATTCAGGTTCTCTGTTAATTACATTAGCATAGAATATGTCACAGTGATTTCTCAACTACATTAGCATGTAAGTCTCACTACCAAAATCTGAACAGATTCCAAGTAGATAACACTGCTTCTGAAAAGTTTATTTCTGATTTTCATAAAATGTATAATCTTCATTTCCAGATATTTTAGTCAGTAATGTGCTAGCCATTAGTGATAGCCCTAAGTTCCAGACACTGGAAGTTTCTAAGCTTTTTATCAACTCCTGAGATACATCATGGACCAGTAAACTATGGTCCATGGTCTGTTTTTGTACAGGCTGCATGCTAAGAATGGTTTTGACTTTTTTTTTTTTTTTTGAGATGTGGTTTTGCTCTTGTCACCCAGGCTGGAGCGCAATTGTGCAATCTTGGCTCACTGCAACCTCCGCCTCCTGGGTTCAAGCGATTCTCCTGCCTCAGCCTCCTGAGTAGCTGGGATTACAGGCATGCGCCACCACGCCTGGCTAATTTTGTATTTTTAGTAGAGACGAGATTTCTCCATGTTGGTCAGGCTGGTCTTTTTTTTTTTTCTTTTTTTTTTTTTTGAGACGGAGTCTCGCTCTGCTGCCCAGGCTGGAGTGCAGTGGCCGGATCTCAGCTCACTGCAAGCTGCGCCTCCCAGGTTTACACCATTCTCCTGCCTCAGCCTCCCGAGTAGCTGGGACTACAGGCGACCGCCACATCGCCCGGCTAGTTTTTTGTATTTTTTTAGTAGAGATGGGGTTTCACCGTGTTAGCCAGGATGGTCTCGATCTCCTGACCTCGTGATCCGCCCGTCTCGGCCTCCCAAAGTGCTGGGATTACAGGCTTAAGCCACCACGCCCGGCCTGTCAGGCTGGTCTTGAACTCCTGACCTCAGGTGATCTGCCCGCCTTGGCCTCCCAAAGTGCTGGGGTTACAGGTGTGAGCCACTGCGCCTGGCCTAGTTTTGACATTTTTTAAAAAAGGTAAACAAAAAAAAACAAGCAAACAAAGAATATACAATAGAGTTTGCTGGCTCGTGGTAACTGATTGTTAAAATGGGCACAGCAAAATAATTCAGATGTATAGTTAATTGATTTTTGGAGAAGTGCTTGAACCCAGGCAGTGAAGGTTGCAGTGAGCCAAGATTGTGCCACTGCACTCTAGTCTGGGTGACAGAGTGAGACTCCATCTCAAAAAAAAAAAAAAAAAAAAAAATTAACTGCTTTTTATTTTGATAATTCCATTCTTTTAGCTGTTTGATCAGTAGTGGTTCTTTTTTCTATTTTATTAAAGATACTTCCCTTTATATCCATAAGATGGTGCTTTATATGACAAAATTTGACATTCTGCTTCAGGTATTAATGGGATTAACCATTTAACTGAGTAGGGTCCTTATTTTAAATATAAGGCTTATAGGCTTCATAATATGAAGTGCTTTATAGATATGTATATAAATATATATGCATATATATTTTACGTACACATAAAATATATATACACACACATATATATGCATACACATTAATAAAAACCTTAAATTGTTAGTAGAGTATTAACAGGCCCTAAAGTATACTATATTCCAGATTTAGGAAACAGAGCACAAAGCCATTGTAGAAACAAATGACAAGACTAACTGGAAACTTACCAGAAGTAATTTACTATGTTACAAGGTGATTTTGGAAACAAATAACTGATAAGATAGATACTGCTGTGTCATCCAGAATTAGCCAGTTAAAACGTTAATATATAACATGGGCATTATAACCCATGGAGAAAGTTAGTTAAAATTAGAAACAATGATGACTGACAAATGCAGACATAATAAGCCTGGTGGATAACTCCTGTAATCTAAAAAAAGAGCTAGGAATTAACAATCTATTAGTGTTTAACCAGTACTACTTCTCTAAGGAAAAAAAGTCTGTCTGGTAGATATAATTTATTTTCCAAAAAAGTTCTAAACTGGAAATCAAATAAATAAATATTGAGAAGTCCTCACAGGCAGGGCCCAACTTAAGTGAGTTTAAGACAGTTGATGTGGCTTTACCACTAACAAGATGTGAAGCTGTCTGAGATCAGTCAGCTTCATTCCATGTTCACCAAAAAATTCCTGACTTTTAGTTTAGCTTACCAGCTAAATTAAATAACATCAGGAAGAGGTTACAATTAGTGTTCCTGACACTAGAAATTAAAAAATGAATATTTAAAAATGTACATGTAAACAGCTAGATATTTTGAGGTCTGGTCATACTTTGGTGAGATGAGTCTACATTAAACATAAAAGAGTGAGACCGGGCCAGGCCCAATGGCTCATTCCTGTAATCCCAGCACTTTGGGAGGCCTAGGTGGGCAGATCACTTGAGGTCAGGAGTTTGAGACCAGCATGGCCAATATGGTGAAACCCCGCCTTCATTAAATATACAAAAATTAGCTTGGCATGGTGGCGTGTCCCTGTAATCCCAGCTACTCAGGAGGCCGAGATGGGAGAATAGCTTGAACCCAGGAGGTGGAGGTTGTAGTGAGCTGAGTTTGTACCACTGCACTCCAGCCTGGGTGACAGAGCAAGACTCCATCTCAAAAAAAAAGAAAGAAAAAAAAAGAAAAGAAAAAGAAAAAGAAAAGAAAAAAACAGTGAGACCAGAGCTTCCAAACACAACTATGACACAGAAGTGTTACAGGTATGTGGTGCTTCTGATCTTCTCAGCCCTCAGTGTCTGGGGTGGCTGGAGTCCCTTCAGTCTACCAGCAAAGTTCAGCTATCCTGTTGTGTCATATAAATATTCTATTCTAATGTTCCACATGTGTTATAAGAAATGTTGGGAGGCACAGTGTTAGGACATGATTCTGTGATGACGCTACCCTAGTGTGGCATCCTTGTCACTTGTCTAAATACAACCAATTATACTCATTATATTACTACCTTATAAATAACTGCTACATTCCATTTTTGATAAAATTATAAACTTTCCCTCATGAACAAATGAGAAAAACTATTTTTATAACCTATCTACTTACAACTTTTAAATTAAATTAAAAATTTCAGTTTATTTTTTATTTTATATTATATTTCATCATTTTATATATTTTATTTTGAGACAGGGTCTTGCTCTGTCACCCAGGCTTGAGGGCAGTGGCGTGAACATGGCTCACTGGGCTCATGTGATCCTCCTGCCTCAGACTCCCAAGTAGCTTAGCACCACAGGCACATACCACCATGCCTGGCTAATTTAAAAAACATTTTTTTTTTTTTTTGTAGAGGCAGGGTCTCACAAAAGTTTTTGCCCAGGCTTTAAAACGTTTTTAAAAAGAAGATTCTGGTAAAATACATACAACATAACATTTATTACTTTAACTATTTTTATTTATTTTTATTTTTCTTTGAGATGGAGTTTCACTCTTGTTGCCCAGGTTGGAGTGCAGTAGTGCGGTATCGGCTCATTGCAACCTCCCCCTCCTGGGTTCAAGCGATTCTCCTGCCTCAGCCTCCCGAGTAGCTGGGATTACAGGCATGTGCTATCATGCCTGGCTAATTTTTGTACTTTTAGTAGAGATGGGGTTTCTCCATGTTGGTCAGGCTGGTCTCGAACTCCTGATCTCAGGTGATCCACCCACCTCGGCCTCCCAAAGTGCTGGGATTACAGGTGTGAGCCACCATGCCCAGCCAACGATTTTTAAATGTACAGATCAGTGGTATTACATACATTCACATTATGATGCAACGATCACTACTATCCATCCATAGAACTCTTTTCATCTTGCTTGACTGAAACTCTCTACTTGTTAAACAATAAATTCCCATACCCCCTAGCTCCTGGCAACCACCATTCTACTTTCTTTTTTTTTTTTTTTTTTGAGACGGAGTCTCGCTCTGTTGCCCAGGCTGGAGTGCTGTGGCCGAATCTCAGCTCACTGCAAGCTCCGCCTCCCGGGTTCACACCATTCTCCTGCCTCAGCCTCCCGAGTAGCTGGGACTACAGGCGCCCGCCACCTCGCCCGGCTAGTTTTTTGTATTTTTTTTAGTAGAGACGGGGTTTCACCATGTTCGCCAGGATGGTCTCGATCTCCTGACCTCGTGATCCGCCCGTCTCGGCCTCCCAAAGTGCTGGGATTACAGGCTTGAGCCACCGCGCCCGGCCCCACCATTCTACTTTCTGTCTCTATTAATGTGACTAGGTATAACCTATCTACTTTTATTTCCCTTTGTACTAAGGGAAAGGATGAATAGATAGTGAATTGGCTAAAGTCAGACGTAAGAATATAGTCAGAAAGGAATAAAGTCTAGATATAGAAAAGACATATTAGACATCCTATTCTTCAACAACTAAAAAGGAGCACAAGTTAGAAAATATTTTGTGAATACCATATTTTGTTTTCTTTTTCTTTTTTTTTTTTTTTGAGACAGAATCTCATTCTGTCACCCAGGCTGGAGTGCAGTGGCACAATCTCAGCTCACTGCAACCTCCGCCTCCTGGGTTCAAGCGATTCACCTATCTCAGCCTCCTGAGTAGCTGGGATTACGCGTGCCTGCCACCACACCTGGCTAATTTTTGTATTTTTAGTAGAGATGGGGTTTCACCATGTTGGCCAGGATGGTCTTGAACTCCTGACCTCAGGTGAGCCGCCCACCTCCGCCTCCCAAAGTGTTGGGATTACAGGCGTAAGCCACCATGCCTGGCCAATACAATATTTTCTTTGTTCTTGGAATTTCTAAATAACGCTGATCTTCACTTGTCAAAATCCATGCATTCTTTAAAGCCAAGCTCAAATACTTCCTTTCTGACAGGGCAACCTAGAGTCCTCCAAAACCACAGTGTCTATTCTTTCTTTGAATTTTCATAGCAATCTGTATTTCCTTTAAAGTAGGATACCCAGGTCAGGTGTAGTGGCTCTTGGCTATAATCCCAGCACTTTGAGATTATAGCTATGATGGGAGGATTGCTTGAGCCCAGGAGTTCAAGACCAGCCTGAGCAATGCAGTGAGATCCTGTCTCTACAAAAAATAAAAAAATTTAGCTCGGTGTGGTGGTGTGCACATGTGGTCTCAGCTATTTGGGAGGCTGAGTTGGGAGGATCACTTGAGCCTGGGAGGTTGAGGCTGCAGTTAGCCGTGTTCATGCCACTGCACTCCAGCCTGGGTGACACAGCAAGACCCTGTCCCAAAAACAAAACAAAAAAAGTAGGCTAACTGATTTTGCCTTATGTTATTGTTTAATAAGTTTGATCCTGTATGCTGATGCTATCTTAATCATCATCACAGGCTCTTGCATATAGTCAAGTCAGTAAACACTTCTTGAATTGACTACACTAATTTTCCTTCCAGACAGAGTGTGGTGGCTCACATCTGTAATCCAGCAGTTTGGGAGGCTGAGGTGGGTGGATCATCTGAGGTCAGGAGTTTGGAGACCAGCCTGGCCAACATGGTAAAACCCCATCTCTACAAAAAAAAAAAAAAAAAAAAAAAAAAAATTAGCGGGCATGGTGGCATGTTCCTGTAATCCCAACTACTCAGGAGGCCGAGGCAGGAGAACTACTTGAACCCAGGAGGCAGAGGTTGCAGTGAGCCAAGACTGTGCCACTGCCCTCTAGCTTGGGCGACAGCGTGAGAGTCCGTCTCAAAAAAAAAAAAAATTTCTTTCCAGATGACATGTAGCTTTCCAAACCACTTCTATGGAATCATGTCGTTCATATAACCACTTATATATCAATTATATAAACTTAATCCGTCTATCCAACATATGCTAGCCAACGAGATAAATACAAATCAAGGCCTGAACTACATCATAAACTCACCAGAAATCAGACACTTCACACACTATACACTGGAGCTGCAGAGTCGTCCTGTTTGCTACCCTACTTAGAGTCTAAGGCTTTTTTTGTTTGTTTGTTTGAGACAGAGTCTTGCTCTGTCATCCAAGCTGGAGTGTGGAGGCATGATCTCGGCTCACTGCAACCTCCACCTCCCAGGTCCAAACGATTCTCCTGTCTCAGCCTCCCAGGTAGCTGGGACTACAGGCATGCACCACCACACCTGGATAATTTTGGTTTTTTTTTTTTTTTTTTTTTTGAGACGGAGTCTCGCTCTGTCGCCCAGGCTGGAGTGCAGTGGTGTGATCTCGGCTCACTGCAAGCTCCGCCTCCCGGGTTCACACCATTCTCCTGCCTCAGCCTCCTGAGTAGCTGGGACTACAGGCGCCCGCCACCGCGCCCGGCTAATTTTTTGTACTTTTAGTAGAGACGGGGTTTCACCGTGGTCTTGATCTCCTGAACTTGTGATCCGCCCGCCTCGATAATTTTGGTATTTTTAGTAGAGACGGGGTTTCAGTATGTTGGCCAGGCTGGTCTCGAACTCCTGACGTCAGGTGATCTGTCTGCCTAGCCTCTCAAAGTGCTGGGATTACAGGTGTGAGCCAATGCTCTCAAGCTCTTTTTTTGTTTTAACGCTTACAATCTACTTGGTGAAAAGACTAAAAGCAGAGTTGCTAGTATCTGTATTTTAAATAAGGTTTTGAGAAAATAATGACCATGATGTGAATCCTGAATATAAATTCTATTTTCCGAATAGGATGGCAGCAGAAAAGCAGCAAAAGAGTCCCATACTGCTCAGGAAGGAAGGAGGAAAGTTGTTCTAAATCAGATTAGAATAGCTCTAGGTTTTTCTAAGAAAGAGATAAGTGAGGCTGGGAAAAAAGGGATAGCACAGCAAAAAGCTACCTTAAGAGAGAAAGTAGGTGATGAGTGGGAATGAACTGGGTGTTTCTGAATAAAGAAGACTGAAGCTGCCTGTGGCAGAAGTAGCACTAACTAGAGTCATTCGAGACGAAGCTTTCATTCTCCCTGTAGTTCACTTTAACATTAAAGTTCCACACCCAGTTTAGAGTTTTAACAGCTAAGAACATAACTAAACTGGGGAGACAAATAACTGCTTTTTATTCTCCTCGGCAAATATTTATTGAGTATCTCCTTTGTTCAGCTGCTATGCAAAACAAAAGGAATACAGTTTCTGTCCTTAAGGTACTTACATTCTGTGGTTCAATTAGTTTTTGTTGGTACACTAAGTGCCTGAACAACAATTCTGCCACATGTGTCATTTCAAAGGCCAGAGTTCTTCTAAAAAAGGAACTTTTGAGGTTGCTTTCATATATAAATATCACATGTACACTGTACAACATTTGTATACATACAAAAAAGCACATTAAAAAAATGTCTTGTCAGGTGTGGTGGCTCACACCTGTAATCCCAACACTTTGGGAGGCCGATGTCGGCAGATCATGAGGTCAGGAGTTCAAGACCAGCCTGACCAACATGGTGAAATCTCGCCTCTACTAAAAACACAAAAATCAGCCTGGCGTGGTGGCACACGCCTGTAACCTGCAGGAGGCTGAGGCAGGAGAATCGCTTGAACCTGGGAGGTGGAGGTTGCAGTAAGCTGAGATTGCGCCACTGCACTTCAGCCTGGGCAACAGAGTGACAGACTCCATCTCAAAAACAAACAAAATCTTCAGAGGAAGACCTAAGTGTCAAAAAAAAAAAAAAAGTAACGCTCTTATTTCTCCTCCTCTACATAATAGCACTGTTCCCACTCCATTGCCCAGTTAATGGTAGTTTTGTGTGGCTCGCCTCATACTGCCAATGCATATGGAAACGCTCATCCATCCACCCATCCATCACTGAATTTAATATCAGGGGGAAATACCTACAGTAAATACTTTCAGCCAAAGGATCTGGATTTAGAAATGTTTTCATTTTAGGTATAAAACCATGAGATTATAAAATGATTAGCTCTTACTTCAAATATTGGCATGGTAAATTCCTTATCAATAAGTTCAGAGAAAATATAAAAAAGTATTCTTAAGGAAAATTGAAAATATTCAAAAGAATAACTACAAATGATGCCTGAAGAGAATCATAGCATGCTAGAATAAAAGGAGTCCAGAACTCTTTTCATTATAACCTCTCACTTAATTTTATAGATAAGAACACACTTGGAACATGTAATGATTTGCCCCAGGTTACCTAGTCGGTTCACATTACTAAGTCTGCATTAGCTTATAGTCTTGATTTGACTTGTTTATAGTATTACCTCTTAGTTTTCATTAGGACATAGCTGAGCTTGTACCTCTTTTGAAAAAAATTTCCCTTATTATTTAAAAAGAATTTTATTGTAGAATAAAATAAAAAATCCAGATAAGCAAAAATAAGGAAGGAAGAACTACCCAACTAATATTGAATCTTCTTAATTTTATCACCACTCTATAACCTTATCTGGAGGTACTGGGGAAATCTTATTGTTACTCATGTACTGATTATAGCTGGTATTCCAGGAAATCACAATCAGGTTACCAAGCTAAAGCCGGAAATGTAGAAGGTCAGGGTCAGAAGGAATAGTGCCCCTGCCTGGAGCAGAGCAGGATCAGAAAGGCAGATCAGAGAGTGCTGACAGGCTTTAAGTATTCAGCTGTATCTTGTGGTTTTCATCTGACCCTATTTCCTATTAATATGTATGTATTCAATCTGCTTTCTTCCTATAGATTATAATAGATACAGCATAGTGTCTGCCATAATCTCTGCCAACTTTCTGAGCAAAACTTGCCTAGCCATAGCCCTTAATGAACAGTCCTCAGCAGCTGTATTTGGAACTGTGTGACTCCTGCTCACCATTAAGGGCAGCCATTCTGTAGGCTGGGTAATAACCTTAGGAAGTCTTGCCAAAAAGGGGTATCACCCAACAAGAATGAGCTATGGCAATTAGATTTTTAGCCTTGAAAAATACAGGGAGAACTACATTATAAGAGAGTAGATGCAGAAAGGATGTACAGAAACCTATTTCAAGACAAAGGGCTGTGAGCAAGTTAATGAGGAAGTGGAAAATATGAGTAAGCAGAAACTAGGGGAGAAACAAAGAGAAGCTGATGTACTCCAGAGGAAAAGATGCATGGACTCAGCCGCCTTGTGTCCAGGCTAGTTAACTGAACCATCCTGTTTTCTCCCACCTGTCAGCTTAGTCTTCATTACTGCCACACGTATCCTTAAATAATTGTCCCTATTTTATTTTATTTTTTGAGGTGGAGTTTCACTCTGTCGCCCAGGCCGGGAGTGCAGTGGTGCCACCGCACCTACGATTCTCCTGCCTCAGTCTTCCAAGTAGCTGGGACTACAGGTATGTGCTACTACACCCAGGTACTTTTTGTATTTTTAGTAGAGACAGGGTTTCACTATGTTGGCCAGCCTGGTCTTGAACTCCTGACCTCAGGTGATCCTCCCACTTCGACTTCCCAAAGTGCTGGGATTAGAGGTGTGAGCCACCACGCCTGCCCAATTGTCCCTTATTTGATCTAAACTGTAACTTTCATTTTTTAAAAAGGGGAGGTTGAATTATATAATCACTAAAAAACTCTTTCATCCTATTAATCTTGAGTAGCATTATCTGCATGTATAATAAAATGACTGAGATCAGAAGTTCTCATATTTGACTGATTATTATACTCATCTCGGGAGTTAAAAAAAAATGAAGATTCTGGGGACTCACTGAATCAAAATATCACAGAGAAAATCTTTCTGGTTTTGAGTCTCCATGTTTAGCAGATATAAATCATGTTTCTCCTGAGAAATGAAAGCATGATTGAGAAATCATTTGAAGTAAAACGGAATATTTAATAATGTTACTCCTATTTTAATTCTCTTGCCTTTTAATCTTGATTCTTATTATTTGTTAAAATATATAGTTTTCAATATTTCCTAATTTATTTTCTCTATTTTTAAAAATTGGCACATAACTGTATATATTTATGGTATTTTACCTGCTTTCAATCCAGATTTTTCTTATTTCTTTTTCTTTAATTTCTGTGCACATACATTTTTAGCTAACAGTGCATTTCAGTTAATTGATTTCACACTTTATGAGGAATTAGAGCAAAATATACTATCATCTATAAGATAGGTAATATACACATTCAGAAAATGGATTAATGCAAATCCTTCAAGGCCTTTTCATAAAACATATTTGTGGAATCTATTCACTTCATAAATGTGAAAGGAAAAAATTAAGTAAAATACATTTAGTAAGAATCGGGAATATTAAAATTATGAGTTTTAAAAACTGTACTTACAAAGAGTGTTGGTTTAGGTGTAAATATATTGTCTTCATGCTCTTTAGGCACATTCAAAGTCTTTGATTTCTGATTTTCTGTCACATTTTTTGATGCTGTTTTAGTGAGAAGTAAGCTGTTCTCAGAATGTTTACTATGCATCGTAACGAGAATCTGTTTCATTGCTGCCAATTCCTGTTGATATATGAAAACAGAAGAAAGTAGCAAGTGTGATTTTTAGCAAGCAGACTAATAATAATATTAAAATACTTTTAAGTAGAAGAAATAATTATACTACACACATACATTGTGAAAATAAAATAGTAATTACGATCATGCACATGAATCTTATAATAATTAATACTCATTTAATATGATAACTGACAATTACAACATTCTATAGTCTAGTGGTTTCCATGTTTTTCTGCACACTGGAATCACCTGTGGAGCTTCAAATATTGCCAGTGATGACTGTGTCCCAACCCCAGAGATCGCGAGATAACTGCTGTGGAGTGTGGCCTGGGCTTTGGAATTTTTTTTTTTTTTTTTTTTTTTTTAAGATAGGATCTCAGTGTCACCTAGGCTGGACTGCAGTGGCATGGTCTCAGCTCACTGCAGCCTCTACCTCCCGGGATCAAGCCATCCTCCTGCCTCAGTGCCTGAGTAGCTGGAACTACAGGCGCACGCCAACACGCCCGGCTAATTTTTTTGTATTTTGGAATTTTTGAAGATCTCAAGTGATTCTAATAGACAAATTTGGGAACCACTGCCATAGTTACCTTCCACTGTAGATGTTCTATATATATTTACTGAGTAGATCATTTAAGCATTTAACTTGTTCTCTTCTTTCTTTTAAACTGTCCCATTTCCTTTGAAGTCTTATATAAAGATGGTAGAGAAAAAGAATCCAATCTTGGCTACTAGTCAGCAGTTGAACACTAAGTTTAATACAGATTCAGGATTTCTTTAGTTGTATTATCCCTTATCCTTTTACAAATGATAAGTGGGGTTGGTTGCAGCTGCCCTTTGAACTAAGCATTAATTGTGATGAACTTTCTGAAGAGATCAAAATTTTCACCCGTTCTTTCTCCCAAGTGTATCTGTCTTTCATATCCATAGACAAATCTTTAGTACATAACACTAGTTAGTGGGTATTTATGATTAATTACTAAATTGATACATCATATACAAGTAAATGGAGAGATGGCAGGCTAAACTCTCCTTTATCTTTATTTATCAGAACAGAACAGTGGTAGGCTATGTAACAGGTAATTTTTTCCTCTTATTTTATTGTATCTTCATGTCAAAACACAAAAGTTATGGTGATAGAACCATGTTCTGCTCTCTTCTACTAATCTGTTTATAGACACCAGCTCTGTGTTGGAGCAAGTTCCTACAGGCTTTTCTCCTCTGGCTGTCATTAGTTCTATTTAGAACCATCTAACTTGAGTGGGTATCTTAAAGCAGTGTTGCTGAGTTTAAGCCATATAACCTTAATAGGTTTTAGGGCCACGACAGGTGTCAGAAGAAACAGTGCCAGAATCCTTTCTCCCTTCTGTAGTAGTGGGCCTGGCTTGGCCAATGTACATGAGAATGCCTATACATGCAGACATTGCCAATCTGATATATGATTATTTGGGCCATTTGGGGGCTCTTTTTGCTTTCTAGATTATGTTGTTTCATTTATATGCTCCTCTACGGTGAAGTATATAATTATTGATTTGATGTCAGATGGGTATGGTGTTATGGTAGATTTCAGCTCCTATTCTACTTACCAAGATAAGTAGAAGGGAAAGCCTATGAAAAGAAAAACTTTCTATCTGAAAGAACATCTCTTTATTAGCCATAACTTTTGTATCTTTGGCATGAAGATAAAATAACAGCAAAAATCCCCTCCAAAACAATCTAGCAGTATTCTACAGATAAATAAGGTAAAGGGGAGTTTAGTCTCTCACACTTGTTGGGGGAGGCAGGGAGGAAGGGCCAGGTGAGGAGGGAGAAAAGGAAGGAATCCAGAGTGTGGTAAGCAGAGGGTTTTGGCCCCCAAGTGTCCTAAAGGAGGCCATAATTCTGTTTCTCTTTGGCTTCCCTCTGTTGTTGGTATAGAAGCAGTTACAGTAAACAAACCATCCCTGATGTTGGTTAGGAGATTAGAAGGGAAATTCACATCTTTGCTTTACCTAAGATCACCCCAGTTTGGGGTGTTGTCACAGTACCACTTTTGTTAAAGTGACTATACAAAAAATATTAGCAGTTTCTGAAATCTAGGCAAAGAACACTTTAAAAGCAGCAAAATTCTGTAAAATTCTTATTAGGGTAACACAGCTAGAGTGGGTACCAAAATAACATTTAGAACACGTTTTCAATTTTATTACATTTGGCTTACATAATGATCCAATTTATATCTATGGTAAATTTGAACAAAGAAAATCCCACTTTAATTTCTTTTTTTTAGAGACAGGGTCTTGCTCTGATGTCCATGCTAGAGTGCTATGGTGTGATTACAGTTCATTCAAGCTATCCTACTGCTTCAGCCTCCTGAGTAGCTAGGACTACAGGCGCATGCCACCACACCCAGCTAATTTTTAAATTTTTGGTAGAGATGAGGTCTTACTATGTTGTTCAGGCTGGTCTCTCACTCCTGGCCTCAAGTGATTCTCCAGCCTTGGCCTCCCAAAGTGCTGGGATTATAGACATGAGCCACTGCACCTGGCCAAGCACATGTAGTGGTACTATTTTAGTACGAAGCTATTAGCAAATGACACATCTATTCTTGACACTATTATTGGTTAAACTTAGGCTGCCTAATTTAATTCAATGAGCTTTAGTTTTATAATTGATAAAATGTAAGCTTCTGTTACCTTTTAGGATTTTTGCCAGTCTGGTAAGTGTTTGGGTATGTTTATTTTGCATTCCTTCTTAACAGCGAAGTTAAGCAGTTTTTTTTTTTTTTCCAGTTGATCACTTTGGCCCATTTTTCTACTGAGTGGTCATTTTCTTATACCTTTCAAGGAGCTCTTTATATGTTAGGGAAATTAGCCCTTTGTCTTTAATATGAGTGTCAATTTTTCCAGTTTATCTCTTACTTGACTTTGTTTATGACTCCCTTCCCTTTTTTTTGTTATGAAGAACATTTGATTGTGATGTAGCAGAATATGTCAATCTTTTCTTCTATGGTCTTCTCCACGTTTTCTTCCTATATTTTCTTAAGTTACTTTTATGGTTTTTCTTTTCTTTTCTTTTTCTTGAGATGGAGTCTCAATCTGTTGCCCAGGCTGGAGTGCAGTGGCAAGATCTCAGCTCACTGCAACCTCTGCTTCCCGGGTTCAAGCAACTCTCTGCCTTAGCCTCCAGAGTAGCTGGGATTACAAGTGCCTATCACCCTGCCCGGCTAATTTTTGTCTTTTTAATAGAGACGGGGTTTCACCATCTTGGCCAGGCTGGTCTTGAACGCCTGACCTCATGATCCACCCACCTCGGCCTCCCAAAGTGCTGGGATTACAGGCATGAGCCACCGCACCCGACCTCTTTTCTTTCTCA
Organism: Theropithecus gelada; assembly: GCF_003255815.1. NCBI lineage: Eukaryota > Metazoa > Chordata > Mammalia > Primates > Cercopithecidae > Theropithecus > Theropithecus gelada. The sequence continues at coordinate 12,131,842 of NC_037685.1, read as the reverse complement.
AACATATAGATCTTTGATCTGTTTAGTTTATCCTGGCTTATGGTGAAACATATGAATCCAACAACTGTCCCCTCAAGATGGCTCTCCTATAACAACATCAGGTACTGAATGCCAAATAAGGTACTAAACTGCCATAAGTATATTATTTATTCATGGACTTTAAAACTCTGTTTCCACGGTCTGTCTATTTATGCACCCATGACACACTATTTTAGTGTTTTACTCTTTAATGACTGAGGCATTTTTCTGGCTATATTACTGGAGATAGGCGTGGGATCATGCTAAAGGGAAAAATTAGAAAGAACTTTTTTTTTTTTTGAGATGGAGTCTCGTTCTGTCGCCCAGGTTGGAGTGCAGTGGTGTGATCTCGGCTCACTGCAACCTCTGCCTCCCGGGTTTAAGCAATTCTCTGCTTCAGTCTCCCGAGTAGCTGGGATTACAGGTGCCCACTACCACGCCCGGCTAATTTTTTGTATTTTTAGTAGAGATGGGGTTTCACCATCTTGGCCAGGCTGGTCTTGAACTCCTGACCTCATGATCCACCCGCCTTGGCCTCCCAAAATGCTGGGATTATAGGTGTGGGCCACCGCACCTGGCCGTAAGAACTTCTTTATTATATTAAGTGTTCATAGCCATGAAAATATTTGAATATGTCTTACACTGACCTTTTTTGACGTAAATTGTCCTATCCTAATTGATGTTACTATTAACAATGAAATGATCATTATTCATGAGATCCCAATTCACAAACTGACAAAGCAAACAGGAAATAAACAAACATAACGAGCAATAATTAGAAAACATTTCTGTTAGTATGAAGAGAAATCCTTTGGTAAGATGAAATCAGTTTGAAGCTCTCTGCTTTGCTTCTAACTTGGTTTGGTTCTTATCCTGTGTCTGGCTTCTGGGCATTGGCTTCATCTCCTATTTCAGATTCCGCTCTCACTGTTTGCATTTGAGTTTGGCGTCTCATTCCCCTACCTTTTGATTCTACTTTCCTCTTCTATAATTATCATTTTTCTGATTGGTCTGTGGGTTTATTTGTAGCATCATCTCATTATTTGTAAATATTGCTTACTGCAGAGAATGTGACTACAGAAAAGGAAACTGTGATGCTCAAAGCAAATGTTTTAAGTACTAAGTTCGACTGGATTCTTTTTCTTATACTTTATCTACTGCTCAAAAGTCATGCCATTGATTTAGGTTCCTATTTGTACTTCAACTTTCTAACAAATATTTTTTTTCTCCTCTTTTCAGAGTTTCTGCCCTTTTGTTTTCTCATTGATAGAAACAATGTATGCCTTTTTCCTTATTACCTAATATTATCTAGCCTCTTAATCGTGTTGTTTGCTGAGATCAATTCTGTACTGACTGCTTTTAAGACTGAAATTTCTTTTTATTGTACACTTTAGCAAGTTCCATTATTTCTTGCACTTCCCTCTCTCTCCCTTCTCCGCCTCCGGCTTCTACCTCCCTTTCTTTTTGTTGAGACAGGGTCTTGCTCTGTTGCTCAGGCTGTAGTGCGGTGGCGCAAATATGGCTCACTGCAGTGCCTTCACTCCAGGGCTCAAGGGATCCTACTGCTTCAGCCTTCTGAGCCGCTGGCACCACAGGCACCTGCCACTGTCCCCAGCTAACTTTTTAACTTTCTGTAGAGACTTTGTTACCCAGGCTAGTCTTGAACTCCTTCCTCCCTCATTCTGTTTGTTATTTGATGGCATACAATTTATTAATGTTCTGAGAGGGCGCTGGTGCTGTAAAAGAAGTGTTGTACTTTCATGGTATTACTGCTCTGTCTTCTAAAATCAAATTTCTGAAAACTCTGATGCCATACTGATTCTTTATTTCCTTGTAGGTAATTTCTTTCTTGCGAGAATCTTCTATGTCCTTTGGCTTTCCATCTTTTTACCTTTTTCTAAGTTTTTGGAGGGTTTCTTAACTTTTCCTATATCCCTCTATTGGCATTTTTACTTATACTTTATTTCATGATTTTGATTTTCATGATTTTTCAAAATATCACCAACTTTTTTTATTTTTATTTTTTGGAGACAGGTTTTGCTCTGTTGCCCAGGCTGGAGTGCAGTGGCACGATCTCGGCTCACAGCATCCTCTGCCTCCTGGGCTCAAGTGATCCTCCCACTTTAGCCTCCTGAGTAGCTGGGACTACAGGCATGCACCAACCATGACCGGCTAATTATTTTTGTATTTTTTTTTTTTTTGGTAGAAACGGGGTTTTGCCATGTTGCCCAGGCTGAACTCAAGCAATCCACTTGCCTTGACCTCTCAAAATGTGGGGATTACAGGTGTAAGCCACTGTATCTGGCCCACTGATTTTTATATTACGGAAATACTACTTTTCCAAATATTTCTGAATAAATTAATTATAATAATTTGGAAGTTCTTTTCTGATCCAGAATTTGTTTTTCCCTCTGGGAAAGGGGGGTCAGTTTATCTGTTTATTGCTATTTTTTTCCTTCTATGCTTTTTCTCCAGTTTCTGATAGTTTTTGGTTGTGTGATCCCATTTATGAATAAAGGACCAGGTCACATGTTTTCTCTCTGCTGTATGGCTTTTTTTTTTTTCCTGAGACAAAGTCTGGCTCTATCACCCAGGCTGGAGTGCAATGGTGCGATTTCGGCTTACTGCAACCTCTGCCTCCCAGTCTCAAGCAATCCTCCCATCTCAGCCTCCTTAGCAGCTGGAACTACAGGCATGCGCCACCATGCCTGGCTAATTTATTTTTTATTTTTGTGGAGATGGGGTTTCACCATGTTGCGTAGGCTGGTCTCAAACTTGTGATTTCAAGTCATCTGCCTGCCTCAGCCTCCCAAAGTGGGGCTATTCATCTTAATGACACTGTTGAGTATAATCTCTGTGTACATGGATGCGATCATTTGTGTAGCAGGATTTACCCAAAGGTTCTCAGGCAGAAAGTAAGCTCCCTTCTCAAAACGACAAAATGCAGTGTTCTAATCTAGAGCCTTGCTTCATTCTGGCAATTCTAGCCTATGCCTGGCAGGTGCTTCATTAATTTAGAAAGTTATCTTCAAAATATTTTTAAAATTCTGTTTTAAATTTATAGAAATATTACTTGTTCATTGTAAAATTCAAAAACTGTAAAAGTGCCTTGCCTCAATACTCTTTTCCTTTTACCACTTGTTTAAGATATTGATTGATTGATTGAGAGAGGGTCTCACTCTGGTGCCCAGGCTGGACTGCAGTGGTGCGATTGTAGCTCACTGCAGCCTCGAACTCCCGAGCTTAAGCTATTTTCCCATCTAGGCCTTACTAAAGCTCTGGGATTAAAAGTGTGAGCCATTGTGCCCAGCTGAGACAGTTTTAAAAAAATTGAGATGAGGGGCTGGACGTGGTGGCTGTTGCCTGTAATCCCAGCACTTTGGGAGGCTGAGGCGGGTGGATCACGAGGTCAGGAAATCGAGACCATCCTGGCTAACATGGTGAAACCCCCTCTCTACTAAAAATACAAAAAATCAGCCTGGCGAGATGGCGGGCACCTGTAGTCCCAGCTATTCGGGAGGCTGAGGCAGGAGAATGGCGTGAACCCGGGAGGCAGAGGTTGCAGTGAGCCGAGATCGTGCCACTGCACTCCATCCTGGGTGACACAGTGAGACTCCATCTCAAAGAAAAGAAAAAAAAAATTGAGATGGGGGTCGTCGCCCAGGCTGGTCTTGAATTCCTGGACTCAAGTAATCCACCTGCCTCAGCCTCCCAAAGTGCTGGGATTACAGGCGTGAGCTACCAAATCTGGCCAGCTGAAACATTTCAATACTATTCTATAATGTAGTCTGATAAAATCTGATATGCTTTTATACTAACTTTCAGAAAATTAACAGTACATGTTGTAATTCTAGTATATCAAATACATAATAAAGTTACCATTACTGTATGAATGAACGAACTATTCATTAACATTAACAAATGAAGAACTGCATCTGATTATACAATTGAAACTTGAAATAAAACTAAAAGAAAACTAAATATCAAAAACTATGTTGCAGTGTAATAATTACTTTTCAAACTGAAGAGTTAAGGCCAAGAACGTTCTTATGAAATTTCCAGATGATGATGATGATGATTGCATAAACAATCTCTATGAGAGAGATACACTGTTCTTTTGAATCCAAAAGCATGTATCTTGGATATTTAACTATTTGCATAAGTGGTAGCATATTAAAACAGCTTAGCTGTACAGCAGCTGCTAACAGTACTGCATAGTTGATGCCAATAAATTGCTGAAAGTTGTAAACTCTGCAAAGATGTAGGCAAGGGGACACATAGATAGCATTTCTGGATGAAAATAACTTTGACAAGCATAATGCAAACTATGTGCTCCACTGGAGGTTAAATGGAAATGCTTTTATATAGGAATAAAAATGCATCGTGACTAGTAAGTCATATAACTCTGTGCATCTCTCTTGAAGTAACACAAGGTAAAACCAGCCTTGTTTTAAACCAAATACATATATATTTTGGATATTATATATTTATTTATTTATTTATTTGAGACGGAGTCTTGCTCTGTTGCTCAGGCTGGAGTGCAGTGGCATGATCTTGGCTCACTGCAACCTCCATCTCCCAGGTTCAAACGATTCTCCTGCCTCAGTCTCCTGAGTCGCTGGGATTACAGACAGGCATGTGCCACCACGCCCGGCTAATTTTTGTGTTTTCAGTACAGATGGGGTTTTACCATGTTGGCCAGGCTGGTCTCAAACTCTTGACCTTGGGTGATCCACCCACCCTGGCCTTCCAAAGTGCTGGTATTACAGGTGTGAGCCACTGTGCCCGGCTTTAAACTTCATTTAAAAGGGTTTTTAAAATTTTATTTTCTTTTTTTTGAGGTGGAGTCTCGGTCTGTCACTCAGGCTGGAGTGTAGTGGCACGATCTTGGCTCACTGCAACCTCTGCCTCCCAGGTTCAAGCGATTCTCCTGCCTCAGCCTCCCGAGTAGCTGGGACTACAGGTGCACGCCACCACGCCTGGCTAATTTTCGTATTTTTAGTAGACAGGGTTTCACCATGTTGGCCAGGCTGGTTCGAACTCCTGGTCTCAGGTGATCCACCTGCCTCGGCCTCCCAAAGTGCTGTGATTACAGGTGTAAGCTACTGCGCCTGGCCCTTTTTTTTTTTTTTTTTTTTTTGAGATGTAGTCTTGCTTGGTTGCCCAGGCTGGAATGCAGTGGTGCAATCTCTGCTCACTGCAACCTCTGTCTCCTGGGTTCAAATGATTCTCCTGCCTCAGCCTCTACAGTAGCTGGGACTACAGGTGTGTGCCACCACGCCCAGCTAATTTTTATATTTTTAGTGTACACGAGGTTTCACCATGTTGGCCAGGCTGATTTTGAACTCTTGACCCCAAGTGATCCACCTGTATCAGCCTCCCAAAGTGCTGGGATTACAGGCATAAGCCACTGTGCTTGGCTGCGTATTTTTTTAATAAAGCATTTTATGATGGAAATTTTCAATGACACAAAAATGGAGGGGACAGAATACTGAGTCCCCAGTTTCCACTGCTCAACTTCAATGATCAACATTTTGTCAATATTTTCTTTTCTAAAATAGTGTTCCTGAGATATAATTCACATACCACACGGTTAATCCATTTGAAGTGTATAATTCAATAGTTTTTAGTACATTCACGGACACATGCAACAATTACCACAATTTTAAAACATTTCCATCATCTCAAAAAAACAAAAACCAAACCAAACCAAAACCCAAGAAATTCTGATTGCTTTAACTATATGCTTCTATCATGCCATGCCCCCACCACTCTAGCCCTAAGCTGTCACTAATCAATCTACTTTTTGTCCTTGTAGAATTCCCAGTTCTAGACAGTTCACATGAATGGAATCATATACTGTCTGTTTTTTCTTTGTGACTGGCTTCTTTCACTTAGTATAATGTTTTTAAAGTTCATCCATGTTGTAACATCTATCCTTCCTTCCTTCTATGGCAAAATCATATTCCACTGCATGAATATACCAAGTTTTGTTTACTCATCAGCTGAAGGACATTTGGGTTATTTCCACTTTTTGGTTACTATGAATAATGTTGCACTCATAAACACTGACACATTTTGTTTTCTTTTTTTTTTTTGAGACGGAGTCTCGCTGTGTCGCCCAGGCTGGAGTGCAGTGGCCGGATCTCAGCTCACTGCAAGCTCCGCCTCCCGGGTTCACGCCATTCTCCTGCCTCAGCCTCCCGAGTAGCTGAGACTACAGGCGCCCGCCACCGCGCCCAGCTAGTTTTTTGTATTTTTTAGTAGAGACGGGGTTTCACCGTGTTGGCCAGGATGGTCTCGATCTCCTGACCTCGTGATCCGCCCGTCTCGGCCTCCCAAAGTGCTGGGATTACAGGCTTGAGCCACCTTGCCCGGCCACACTGACACATTTTGAAACAGTGAAAAGTTTTGTGTGTAAATTTTTGTGTGGATACGTTTTAATTTCATTTGTGTACATACCTGGCTGTAGAGCTGCTGGGTTATATGTAACTCTATGTTTAATTGTTTGAGGAACTACCATGATGTTTTGTCAACACTGTTTTATCTATTTCCTTACGAGATTTTCCCCCTGATATATACGTACACATATTCTAGGTCTCAGATAATTTTTCTTTTTTTTTTCTTTTTTTTTTTTTTGAGATGGAGACTCACTCTGTCACCCAGGCTGGAGTGCAGTGGCATGATCTCCGCTCAGTGCAACCTTCCCCTCCTGGGTTCAAGCGATTCTCCTGCCTCAGCCTCCCGAGTAGCTGGGATTACAAGGGTGTGCCACCACTTCTGGTTACTTTTTGTATTTTTAGTGGAGACAGGGTTTCACCATGTTGGCCAGGTTGGTCTTGAACTCCTGACCTCAAGCAATCTGCCCGCCTCAGCCTCCCAAAATGCTGGGATTAGAGGTGTGAACCACCGTGCCTGGCCTCGGATAATTTCACTTGTAAATACTTCAGTGGGAATTCTTTTCTTTTTTTTTTTTTTGAGACGGAGTCTCGCTCTGTCACCCAGGCTGGAGTGCAGTGGCCGGATCTCTGCTCACTGCAAGCTCCGCCTCCCGGGTTTTAGGCCATTCTCCTGGCTCAGCCTCCCGAGTAGCGGGGACTACAGGCGCTCGCCACCTCGCCCGGCTAGTTTTTTGTATTTTTTAGTAGAGACGGGGTTTCACCGTATTAGCCAGGATGGTCTCGATCTCCTGACCTCGTGATCCGCCCGTCTCGGCCTCCCAAAGTGCTAGGATTACAGGCTTGAGCCACCGCGCCCGGCCGGGAATTCTTAACAGATAAATATTTTTTAAAATAGCAAAATATCATCATCCTATTTAACACAATTAAAAATAGTTTAAAAGAAAATATAACTTTAATTCAAAATCATCCATTCTATACTCTAAGTGCTCAACAAGAATTTTAAACTACTATTAAAGCAAATCTAATGTATTTTTTAAAAAGTTACTTTGAATGCAATACCACTATACTCCAAATAAAGGACAAAACAGATTTTGTACGGCAAATTGTAGAAAAGTATTAACATCTGCAACTGCAAACTGCTGTTATCTACAGCCTCTCCATCTCCCTAACTACTTGCTTCCACTTATAGGGTAACATCACCCTGGGATTGTCTCTTTGCCTCAAAAGAAGTATATACAAATTTTAGGTCTGGAGGGAGGAAGAGAGGGGACAGAAGTGAATGTTCACTGAGTATCTACAATGTACCAGGCTTTGTGCTGAGTATCTTACATTATAATAATTTAACTCACCCTCAAATACCAAGAAGTAAATATTACTTTAATTTTGATATTACTTTAATTTTGAAGAGAAGAAACTGAGGCTTCAAAGACTCAAGAAGGGCTGGGCACGGTGGCTCACGCCTGTAATCCCAGCACTTCAGGAGGCAGAGGCGGGCGGATCATGAGGTCAAGAGATTGAGACCATCCTGGCCAACATGGTGAAACCCCATCTCTACTAAAAATAATTAGCCAGGCGTGGTGGCAGGTGCCTGTAGTCCCAGCTACTTGGGAGGCTGAGGCAGGAGAATCACATGAACCCGGGAGGCGGAGGTTGCAGTGAGCTGAGATCGCACCACTGTGCTCCAGCCTGGCGATAGAGCGAGACTCTGCCTCAAAAAACAAACAAACAAAAAAACTCAAGAAGGCCGGGTGTGGTAGCTCACGCCTATAATCCCAGCACTTTGGGAGGCCAAGGCAGGTGGATTGCTTGAGTCCATGAGTTTGAGACCAGCCTGGGCAACACAGCAAGACCCCTTCTCAAAAAAAAAAAAAAAAAAAGGAAAAAAAAATTCTAAATAAAAATAAATAATAAAAAGAAGGCTCAAGAAAATTAACCATGTTCATTTAGCTACTAAGAAGTGAAACAGCATTCAAATTACATAAGGTCTTTCTGGGGTCAAAGCTATCATTATACAATAATGCAGATGCCTTCTATTAAGGTCTGTGACACACAAAATTTCAGATTTGGAAGAGATCTTCAAGTTATTTAACCCAGTCTCTCTATACAATTAAGAAATCCCCTCTGACTCTATGGCCACCTAGCCCAGGCTTTAAAAATGAAGACAAATTAGTTATTAATCTAGGTTTTCCTTACTCAACTATAAAACCAAAACACTCCCATTTAAAAAAAAAAAAGAGTAGAACAACAAAACAGGATGTGTCTCCTCATAGCATCTAGCCTGCGGTTTAATTCTGGACTTTGGAGACATGTATAACAAGTCTCTTACTGCCTGTTTTACGTGCCTACTTTGAATTTCTTATCTGTCACTAAGTCTTATCTTCTCTAAACATCCCCAGTTTCATTCATCTCTCTTATGACTGAAAAGAATTCTTTCATCATCCTGTTTTCCTTACATTGAAAATTTTTGGGCCTAGAACGGAAGAAAGAAAGAAGTACTGACTAGAGCAGAGCAGGTTTATCTACTTCTTATTCTAATACATTTAAGATGACAGAAACATTTTTGGAGCTATACCCTGTCTATGACTGAAGGCTTAGTGAGAGCTCATGCTTTTACACGAATGATAGCAAATGAGAGACAAGTGGGCTGTTACAGCTTCCGGGACATAACTAATTACCTGAAACATTCTTGCACAATCATGGATATGATCTTAGGGTAATTCTCAACAGTGATCCAGAGAGAAGCTATTATTAACATAGGTTCTGTTAATAATAGCTATTATTAACGTAGGTTCCTGAATTAAAATCTACTGCTATTGTTGACTTAAAACAGGAGTGTGGGAACCTTGATTCTGTTCTGATTGGTTTGCTCAGACCCTTTTGCGCATCTCATTACTGATTACCCTGGACTTCTCACTACTTGGCCTGCTCTGCTTTCTGACATTCATGTTCTCTTGATGCCTGGCTTTGTGACCAAGTGCAATTGCTTTCCCTTCTATTAACAGTAGTCATCTGGTTGCTGTCTAGTTTCTGGCCTTAACCTTTTTATTAAAAATTTTTTTTCTTTTTTGTTTTTGAGATAGGGTCTCACTCTTGCCCAGGCTGGAGTGCAGTGGTACAAGCACAGCTCACTACACCCTTGAACTCCCGGGCTGAAGTGATCCTTCCACCTCAGCCTCCCATGAAGCTGGGACTATAGGCACGAGCTACCACATTTGGCTAATTATTTATTAAAAAATTTTTTTTAATAGAGACGGAGTCTCATTATGTTGACCACGCTAGTATACAACTCCTGGGCTCCTCCTGCCTCAGCCTCCCAAAGTGCTGGGATTATAGATGTGAGCCACTGTGCTGGACCCTGGCCTTTACTATTTCAGTATTATCTGATGGGTTTTGATTCATATTCTTGTTGATTTTCAGCATCAACTTCAGACTTTAAACCCTATCCTCCACTTAGAGCACTCATTTTCAGAGTATGACTCACTCCAGTGCCTGTACCTTCTCCATGCTGTATTCCAGCCTTCTCTTAGTGTCAGCTCCTTGATATGGGATCAGTGACTAAGTTTACAGCAAGATATTGCCAATATGGTATCTAACAAAATTATGACTATAATTATCTCATATAATTGTTAATATTGTCTCCTGGCCACCAAGTATTTTCAGAGATTTATTTTACAGTTTTGTAGTTTTTTTTTGTGTGTGTGTCTCCTTACGTCTCGGAATTGTTTGGTTTGTTATAAGCTGCTACTATTCTAAGACAGTCATACAAGCACAGGGTTAGAAATGATAGCAAGAGAAGTCATTTATTTGTTCCTTGCTGATAAAAAAAGGTCAGAGAAATGTACTTATAATTTAACAGAAAACATATCACAAGCTTCTAAAATGCAGTGGGAAAATACACATTTCATTCTTAAAAAAAAAAAATCTAAAAAATGCTAGGTCTATATGTTACATAATAGATGTGAAAATGTGATATAAAATGTTAAAAGGGTATATATGCACAGATAAAATATTTTTATGATGAGCTACTAATATATTGGGTCACACAAGACTGAACTTCACCTGTAGTATACAACAAAGATATTTATAATTTAAAAGAAGATAATGAAAAGATTAAAGAAGAAATCAAAATACTTACAAAAACCAAAACAATTTTGACATAGTTCTATTAGGTTCTATACAAGTCTATATAAACATAATGGTCCAGAGAGCACAGTCTAAAAGAAATTCAAATGTCTTTTACACAACTCAAAACTGAGGAGAATTAACATTTTACAGAATGAACAACTGTGATTCAGCTGCTGCCTCTGTGAAATGGGTGTGAGACTGAGTTGTTGTGAGGCTTAAATAAAATAAATGAATATAAAAAACTACAAGGTAATATATCATTATTAAACAAACTTATTATTTACTGAAAATTATGTATTTTGGGTAAAAAGCCTAATTCCCTCTTGAATACTAGAAAACAAAAGGCCAATTTTCAACAGAGAAGACTAATTTAAAACTTTTCCTTTCTCTGATTCCTTAATCCCAGATACACTTCTTTGAAAGCAATTTGTAACTGGTTCCTAAGTAGGGCAGTATAACATAATTCATCTGAAAGCATTTTAGAGTTTGATAGAAAAATATTATAAAAATTCAAGATATATTCTTAGTGTCAATACAATAGCTTTAGCTTTATCATACATAAAGTATGTGTGTAAATTCAACATTTGCAGTATTTTTTGCAACATTTTATTACCTAAATTTCCTCAGACCTGAATTCACACATCCTCACATGGAAAAAAAGCTTTCTAAAACTTTATAGGGAAAATATGACTTGTATCATACATGTGTGTTTTTGGTTTTCACTATAATAATTATCTTTCTTTAAAATACTTATTTATATCCAACAAATCAAAAACAATTTAACTTGAAGAGCACCACTATGATAAGAAATGTATGTATGAATCTGAGAAACAAGCATATTTTCAATTAAAGAAAAATTAATTTACCCACTCAGTAGTTTTTTTTTTCTTTTTTTAAGCATGCTGACTCTAAAATTTAACTACATAGGTACGTAAGAAAAACATGTAAAAAGATACTCTTAAGAAAATTTCAAAGCAGTTAAGTATGAACCAAAAGAGTGACACACATAAAGAAAAATGCAATTTGTTGGAACTTCTTATGAAGTGGATTGCCTAAGGGGCACTTGGGATGCTGAAATGTCCCTGAAATCTTCCGAGAAATCGCAAAGAACATATGAGTTAGAATCCGGGAACATAAACATACCATAAGAGAATGATAATTATACTGTCATTTCACTTTCAAGAAACCTGGCTAACTGCAGGGTTTGTTTTCTTTTCATTATGTGACATATACTGCTGTAAGAAGAAAGTTATCCAGGATAATAAGAATTAGTCTAACATTCAGGTAAGTATGGGGCCTTGCACATTCTAAGTACTTAGTAAGGAGTGGTTGATTAATTCTGGTTAAATACTAACTGAAATGACTGTGGGCCCTGAGAGATGTTATTGGCAAAACCACTGCAATGAGAGGGTAGAAGACATCCCAGGTCTCAGAAACAAATTTTTATTTTTTCTTTCATACAGTCTCACTCTGTTGCCCAGGCTGGAGTGCAGTGGTGCAATAATGACTCACTGCAGCCTTGACTTCCTGGGCTTAAAGGATCCTCCCACAACAGCCAACCAAGTAGCTGGGTCTACAGGTTTGTGCCACCATGCTAGGGGTCTTGCTATGTTGCCCAGGCTGGTCTCAAATTCCTAGACTCAAGTAATCCTCCTACCTTGGCCTCCCAAAGTGATGGGATCAGAGGCCTGAGTTACCCTGCCCAGCCAAAACAGATGTTTTATATTCTACAAATATATATTATTCTATATAAGTGTGATAACCATAGAGGTTGCTGTGCCTATAACTACCATCTCCAAGGTTTTAGGAAGTAGCTCTACTGCAGACAAACCTTTCGGATATGACTTCCTATGGCCTACTTTCAGATAGATCTCTAAAACTGTTCTTGGATACAGGAGAGCTTCTGTGCTTTCTTCAGCTAAAATAGTATCAGTATCAGAGTGACACTTATTTCTTGATGACAGTTTCTAAAGCTTTCTATTTGACAGCTTTATATTATTGAAGATTGAGAAGAACCATTAGTTTAACAAACATTTGAATGAGTACTTATTATCTGCTAAATATTGTGCTAAAGGCTAAGACACAAAAAGGAATTTGTCAATCTAATGGGTAAGACAGATGCATAATCACACAGTAATATGAACATTAACAGAAATATTTAAAAAGTTATAGGAATGAGGTAGAAAAGGGTGTATTTTTCTTTCCTGAGTTAGGGAGGGCTTCAAAGGACAGATAATTTTTTTTATTTTTAGTGTTTTTTTAGATAGGGTCTAGTCTGTTACCCAGCCTGGACTGTAGTGGTGCGATCACCACTCACTAAAGCCTCAACCTCTCAGGTGCAAGCAATCCTCTCACCTCAGCTTCCTAAGTAGCTGGGATGTGTACCACTATGCCTGGCTAATTGTCATATTTTTTGTAGAGACAGTTTCACCATGTTGCCCAGGCTGGTCTTGAACTCTTGAGCTCAAGCGATCTGCCTGTCTTGGCCTTCCTAAGTGCTGGGTACAGGTAGGAGCCACCGTGCGCAGTCTCAAATGATAGATAAGTAAATACCACTAAACCTATAAACTTACTTCTGTTTTCACATAATTCTTTTTTCTACTCTTCAAAATGGAAAAGGTAACACTGGTGGTCTAAAGCTGATTCCCATGACTTTGCTATGAATTTCCTCCTTTCCTATCACTTTTGTTCAACTGATTATCCCTTTCTTTTTTGTACTTTTAATGCCTCTATTTTGCTTCTTCCTGTCACTATTTAAATTGGGTAATCTCTAGCTTTGAGAGGCAAAAGCTCTTTTTTTTTTTTTTTTGAGACACAGTCTTGCTCTGTCACCCAAGATGGAGTATAGTGGCATGATCACAGTTCACTGCAACCTCCACCTCCTGGGTTCAAGTGATTCTCCTGGCGCAGGCTCCTGAGTAGCGGGGACTACAGGCGTCTGCCACCACGCCCGGTGAATTTTTTTGTTTTTAGTACAAACGGGGTTTTACCATGTTGGCCAGGTTGGTCTCGAACTCCTGGCCTCAAGGGATCCACCCACCTCTGTCTCCCAAAGTGTTGGGATTACAGGCGTGAGCCACCGTGCCTGGCCTAGTAAAAGCTCTTGATCTCATGCCCCTTCCTCAATTGTCCTATCTTTTCTTCTTCAAATATTCTAAGGACTGCCTATTTTTCATGGCAATCTGCTTTGTAGCTCCATCTCCACTGAAACTGCTTTAGCATCTTCTTCTTTTTTTTTTTTGGACAGGGCTCTGACTCTGCCACCCAGGCTGGAGTGCAGTGGTACAATCTTGGCTCACTGCAACCTCCACCTCCTGGGCTCAAGCAATTCTCCCAGATCTTCCCACCTCAGCCTCCCAGGTAGCTGGGACTACAGGTGCATGCCCTCAAGCCTGGCTAATTTATGTATCTTTTGTAGAGATGGGGTATTGCCATGTTGGCCAGGCTGGTCTTGAACTCCTGAGCTCAAGTGATCTGCCTGCCTCAGCCTCCCCAAGTGCTGGGATTACAGGCATGAGCCACCATGCCCAGCCCTTTAGCGTCCTATTAAATCCAAATCACTCTTTTAAAAAAATCTTTCTTTGGCCTGACCTCTTGAGAGCACATGTCACTGCAGACAATGGCTCTGTTATGAATGCTTCTCCCTGGGCTTTAGGGACTCTACTCTCTTCCTGATGCTCCTCACTGATGCTGGTCACTCTTCACTCTTCTTTGTGTAAGCACTTTTTCCTATGCCCTTCCCTTAAATGCTGGTAGTTATCATGACTCTGTCACAAGTCGTCTTCTGTTCTCACTCTATATAATCTCACTGGTTCATTTTCTCTATTTCTATGTAAAGTAACATCTTTATGTTGTGACTTTCAAATTTCTATCACCAGATGAATTCTCTTTCTTGGGCACAAGAACCTACATTTCCAACTCTCTAGTGTATATATCCACTTAGATATTTTCTTAAACTTTTCTTCCCCAAATTCTTTCTTCTAGGTTCTTTGTAGCACCACTAAAGACACAAGCCAAAAACCTAGGCATCAATTCTCATTCGTCCTCTCTTAATCAGTCCCTAATGTACTCAATCACCAAGCCCTGTGATTATGCTTCTTAAAAAGCTTTCAAATTGGTCTATTTTTGTTTTACCTCATCATCACCAATCTAGTTCAAGACCCCACCATCACTCACTGAAATACTGGAATAGCTTCCTAAATGGTGTTCTTCTCACTGCCCTTATACAGCTCCAAGAGCCATGAGAAAAGGGCTTCTTACAACTGAACTCAGTATTCTATTAGGCATTTGGCCGATGAAGGATGCTTTTCTTACTCTCAAAAGCTTATATTCTAAGGACACATGGATAAAATATACACAAAGAAAAGCAGAATTAGAATTTCCAAAGGTAATCAGTAAATCTTGTTTCATTAAGGCAAAGATGAATGGATAAAAACAGATGAAAACTAAATGCAATTAATGAAGACTACCGAGTGATAAGCTCAAGCTAGAAGGCATTTTAAGGAGTCACATTTCTTTCTTTTTTTTTTTTAAAGACAGTCTTGCTGTCACTCAAGCTGGAGGGCCGTGATGTGATTATAATTCACTGCAGCCTTAACCTCCTGGGCTCAAGCTATCTCTCTGCTTCAACTTCCCTAGTAGCTGGGAACACAGACGTGCACCACCATACCCAGCTAAATTCTGATTTTTTTTGTGAAGATGGGGTCTTGCCAGGTTGTCCAGGCTGGTCTTAAACACCTAGCCTCAAGCGTTCCTCCCACCTTGGCCTTTTTGAGTGCTGGGATTACAAGTGTGAACCACTGCATTGGGCCTGAAATCACATTTCTTATACTCAAAATCTTTTCAAAATGAATGGTTTATTTGAAGTCCTGCTACTGTTATCTAAAAGTAAGATCCTATCAGTTTATCTTTTCCGTTTACCTCTTTTTAAGATCTAATTATTTAAGGTTTATATTTTATTTACACCTAAGAGGTCTTAATCTGAGTACAGGTGAAGACATTTTAGAGTAAGATAGATTACAACCCACCTGAAGGAAACAGATAAAGTTATTCTGAGGTTTCAAAAGCGAAAGAGGAAAAAAAAGATTGTAACACCTGGTACAAGATATTCAGCTCTGAGTTTTCTGGCAATGAAGACAAAAAGGAAACACATTAAATTACAAAGTTTTCATTTTATGAAAACAAGAAAGAGGAATATAACTTCACACCCAGAGGAAAAAATTTTCCTGGAATATAAGCAATAATTCATCATGAGTTTTTTTTTCTATCTAAATGAGACTAAGGAAAAAGAACATTAGTTTTGTTTCGGGGAAAAAAATGAATTACTTTTAGTTTTGACTATGTAATCACAGTCGAGTTATTTAACTCTTATCAGCATCAGTTTCATCTCTAACAATGAGGATAATGATATTTATCAGTGGACTGTAGTAAAGATTAGATTATGTCATTTATGTGGATGTACTTAGTAGACTGCCTTAAATAGTTTTACAAAACCAAGAGAGATCACACTTTGTTTTGATCTTCTACAAAAGCAGAAGACATGACATTAAATTGTTCTTTAATAAAAGAAATTCTGTGAGGAGAGATATTTTGCCCTTTTCCCCTCTGCTTTATGAACATTTTACTGAATATAGGGACAAAACCTGGAGAATTTAGAATGGAGAAGTGTGGGCAGGTATAGGCTCTGAATTCAATTTATGCACATTTTAAAGTTAGTATTTGTTGTGTAAATCCTTTAACCATTTACCCAACCCAGTTGAGCTTTGTAGTATGAAAAGTCAACCTAAAATATCCTATTTCTCTCTATACCCACCTGCTCTTCACATTATATCATTCTGAAATTAGTAGTCTAACATATTTTCTCTCAAAGAAAGTTAAGACTAAAAACCACCAAATATACCACTCATAGTTCAAGAAATACACAATTGTAAGATATCAATACACATTCCTGGAAACTGTCACACCACATCTTAACTCTTAATATGAGAGAAGATACTTTTAAGCTAATATATTTGAGCTAACACTAATATAGGAAATAAAAACTCTCTGTGGTCATGCCCCAAATGTTTTTGAATTGTCAACCTAGAATTGTCCTACTTGTTTTTTCTGTTTAATACATATTTTGGAATTATGTAAATGAACTGGTGATCTTACTTCATATTACATGAACACATACAGCCTACTCAGAACTAAGTGACACTGCTAAAAAAAGTTAGAGCTAGGCTGGGTGCAGTGGCTCATGCCTGTAATCCCAGCACTTTGGGAGGCTGAGGCAGGCAGATTGCCTGAGGTTAGGAGTTGGAGACCAGTCTAGCCAGCATGGTGAAAACCCATCTCTACTAAAAATACAAAAAAATTAGCCAGGCGTGGTGGCGTGTGCCTGTTAATCCCAGCTACCTGGGGGGCTGAGGCAGGGGAATTGCTTGAACCAGGGATGTGGAGGTTGCAGTGAGCTGAGATAGTGTCACTGCACTCCAGCCTGGGTGACAGAGCAAGACTCCATCTCAAAACAAAACAAAACGAAACAACGTTAGAGCAAGAGCTGTCCCATGCAAAAAAGAAAATAAGAAACTTGAAAAGGTTCATTTGGTCTCTTTTCGAATCACTCATTTACACTGCCCAAATTTAACTGATTAAAACCATGACTGGTATCAGATAATTTTCCCAGGGTCTTGACCAGGGTGAGGCAAGCTAGTGGCCTTAGGTAGAGGCAGTGGCTCCCAGGGGCCATCCATGCTCTTTGCCCACTCTGAGAGTAGGCACCTCCTTACATCGTATGTCCTAGATGCCTTGCTTGCCTCACCCTAGTCCCAGCTCTGATTTTCATTTTCAAAAAAATATCAGAATTATTCTTATCCAACAGTTATCTATTGACTATTATGAGGACATGATCCTCCGAACAATCAAGTGAATAAATCAATCCTATGGACCCTTTGTTTCATCAGGTTAATGTTCAAGTGAATGGCTAAGCATCTCTAGGGGGTCACACCAGCTGTTTTATTTCCATATAAGCAATTTGCAGAGGCCTTTGCATGTGCATATGTGATGTAAGTTGGTAGTAAATGGTTTCTTAGAAAATGATTAATAACATCAGATTTGTTTTTACTAAGCTTTAATTTTTACTTTGCTTTAAAACAAAAAAAGTTGCTTTTAGACGTTTGGTATCATCAAAAGCTATACAATGTTAAATTATTAAAATATCATTGCCAAAATAAAGATATACTGTCAAATACATAAAAAACTGACAATTATCTAAATATGCATCCATGCATATATCAGTAATGACATGTAGTAGTAGGCAATTAATGAGTAGTTTCATCTTGCTAGTGTTTAAATTTCTCCCTCCTTCCCTCGCTTCCTTTCTTCCTCCTTCTTCTTCCTCTCCTTCCGTCTCACCCTCCCTCCCTGTTTCTCTTTCTTTGTTTTTTAAAAGATAGGGTTGCACTACGTTGTTCAGGCTGGAATGCAGTGGTTATTCACAGGTGAGATAAGAGTGCACTACAGTCTCAAACTCCTGTGCTCAAGTGATTCTCCTGTCTTAGCCTCCAGACTACCTGGGACAACAGGTGTGTGATATTGTGCCCAGCTCTGTTAGAATTTAATTTGCATGCTGACACATATTTTCTTGTCAATCTACCAAGCAAACTTTTTTGGTCCTTATTTGGACTCATAAGTAATGTGATTCCAAGTGTTGGAACTCCTCATATATTTTTCAGTGTAGCACATCCCCTTAAAATCAAATGAGAACTGCCATTCTGAAAAAAAAATTAATATCTAGCTTTAAAAAAATGTAGTTGATATGGCTGGTCATCTGTAGTTACTACTCTTAAGTATTTAATTTCAAAAACACTTGTGAAAATTTCACATAGTGAATGAATCAGGTTTCCACCGTGAAGAGACAATTACTTGAAAGCAGAATCCTAGGACATAAGAGATAGTAGCAGTGATGGATAAGGTCTAGAATGTCAGAACTCAGAAGAAAGAATAAATATCTTCAGAGAAGCTTTTCCTAGCTCTGTAACCTGTTGTTACATTGACTTATCTACCTAAATGTTATAATTACACTCTAGTCCAGGGACACTTATCCTTTTCACCCATCACATAGAAGACACCTTTAAGAAAACTCACTCCAATGCCATTTCTCAGATACAGACAATCCTCCAGTTCTTCTGACACCATCTCTAGGATATATACCTTGGAACTGCTTCCAGTAATAGTTTCCAGTTCCCTCTCTTAACAATATTCTTCCAATAATTTCTTCCCAACATGTGGTATACCTCTCCCAGACTAGTATGAGGATACTCGTAAACCAATGATATGTTTTAAATGTTTCATTTTCTGGTCAGGCGCAGTGGCTCACACCTGTAATCTCAGCACTTTGGGAGGCTGAGGCAGGTGGATCACTTGAGGTCAGGAGTTTAAGATCAGCCTGGCCAACCATGTCGAAACCCAGTCTCTATTAAAAACACAAAAATTAGACGGCATGGTGGAATGCACCTGTAATCCCGGGTACTCAGGAGGCTAAGCCAAGAGATTCACTTGAACTCTGGAAGGCAGAGGTTCCTGTGAGCCGAGATCACACCACTGCACTGCAGCCTGGGTGACAGAGTGAGACACTGCCTCAAAAAAAAAAAAAAAAAAAAAAAAAAAAAAAAAAGTTTCTTTTTCTATTAGAATAACAAAGTGGTAAAAAGATGGCTAAGATGAGGTAGTCATAGTTCAGTTCAGTAGAAAATAGGATTTGTATTAAAAAAACCAATGGTTCGTGAGTATGCAGAAAAAATGGAACTCGCATTCATCGTAGAGGGGGAATGCAAAAATATAGTAACTTTGGAAAATTTTGACAGTTTCTTATAAACTTAAACATACACCTGCCATACAACCCAGTAATCACGTTCCTGGGTGTTTACCCAAGAGAAATGGAAACTTACGTTTATATAAACGTGTACATAATTGTTTACAGCTATTTTATTTGGAGATGTCCTCAAATGGAAACAACTCAAATGTCCATCAGCTGTGAATGAATTAACAAACTGGGTTACATCCATATAATGGCTTATTACTCAGCAATAAAAAGGAAATATATGACCAATATAGATGTATATACAGGCTCACACCTGTAATCCCAGCACTTTGGGAGGCTGAGGCAGGCGGATCACTTGAGGTCAATATATTATACATCTATATTGTAACAATATAGATGAATTGCAAATGTATTATTATAACTGAGAAAAGCCAGACTCAAAAGGCTATATACTGATAATTTCACTTCTATAGCATTTTGTAAAAGGTAAACAATAGGTACAGAAAATAGACCAGTGGTTGATAGGGCTGGGGGTTGAGGAAAAGGGTCAGCTAAAAAGGGGTAATGAGGGAATTTTTTTGAGTAATGAAACTATTCTATATATTGATTGTGGTGGTGCTGATGCAACTGTGTGCATTTGTCAAAAATCATAGACATGTCTGCTAAAAAAGGTGAATTTTATTCTTTGTAGATTATACCTCAATAAACCTTACTTAAAGGAAAAAAACAAAACAAAACAGGACTTATCTCTTAGTTACTAACTGCCATGGGCAAGCCACTTAAAACTCATTTCTCCATCTATACAATAGGAATTATATTTACTCTAAAAGAATTTTGGTGGGGAGCAAATGAAGAAAAGAAAATAATTTTATGAACTTTAAAGCTCCACACAAATACTCTACCTACTATAGGCACTGGGCAACACTGATAAAGAAGACAAGAGGCACACTAAGGAAATTTACTGTCTAGTTGCAGAATAAGATAAAACAGATTATTATTAAATAATACGGGGAAATTCAGTGACAGATATCAACAAAACAAGAAGGGGCATTCTAGGAATAAGAATTAACTCTAAGAAGTATATCAAAAGTTGAATAAAAAAGGACAAAATTACAGTGAGACATAAGTAAGTCATTAATGAACATGCACAACTGGGATCCAATAATTTTAACCTGATAGCAGTTTTTAAAAAAGCCTAAAATGATTAAAATTATAACAAAATAGGAAAAATACCTCACGATGATTTAGAAGTTGCTCTAAATCTAATGCCATTTGATTCTTCGTCTGTAGTAAAGCTGACTTTTCTTTATTTAAGTTGCTGAAAAAAAAAAAACCCAAGTTTTAAAAAGTCATTATGTTAGTGTAGAGTTAATAAATGGCAAATATTAAAAGAATAAACACGAATCTGATGGTTTGAATTAAAGATACATTTATAATCCATAAATATTCCAGACTAGCCACTAAAATGTTTGGCCTAATGAATGGCCTATTTTGTCAGAAGATTCTTTTTCTTTTATGTTCCTTTCTTTTCTCTTTTCTTCCTGCCCTCTCCTCTTTTCTTTCTCTCTTTCTTTCTCTCTCTCTCTCTCTTTTTTTTTTTTTTTTCTTTAACAGATGGACTCTTGCTATGTTACCCAGGCTGGAGTGCAGTGGCTATTCACAGACATGGTAACAATGAACTACAGCCTCAAACTCCTAGGCTCAAGCAATCTTCCTGCTTCAGCCTCCTAGTATCCGAGACTATAGGCATACATCACTGCGCCCAGCTTTTCTTAAGAATCCATTTGACAATGTAACTGACATGTTGTCTGAGAATGGTTTCCTGCCTAGTATAGGCATAAAATTAATGTTGTAAAGATGACTATTTACTACTAAAATGTACAAAGATAAAGTGAAACTCACATAAAAGGTAAGAAGTAGTATATGTCAGCAAACTATTACAACACAAGATACTAGAAGTCAAATTAAAACATTTATCCTTAAAACTGAAAGTAATATTTTATGATTTACCACAAACTAAATTATCAGGTATATAATTGAGTTAAGTAAGTGAATCAGGTATTTAGTCTGTGATAAACTTGAAAAAAGAACGTTTGTTTCCAAATTATTAGTTCAATTTTCAATTTCTGGCTGGGCACGGTGGCAATTATCTAATGAATGATTACAATAAAAAAAAAGAAAAAATTTGTGAGGGTAAAACTCACAAGAATTGTTTTAAATAGGTAAAAAACATTTTTTTTTTTTTTTGAGACGGAGTCTTGCTCTGTCGCCCAGGCTGGAGTGCACTGGCGTGATCTCAGCTCACTGCAACCTCTGCCTCCTGGGTTCAACTGATTTTCCTGCCTCAGCCCCCTGAGTGGCTGGGACTACAGGTGTGTGCCACCATGCCCAGCTAATTTTTGTATTTTTAGTAGAGATGGGGTTTCACCATGCTGGCCAGGCTGATCTGGAATTCCTGACCTCACGTGATCCACCCACCTCGGCCTCCCAAAGTGCTAGGATTATAGGCGTGAGCCACTGCACCTGGCAGGTAAAAACATTTTTAAAGTTCTACTTAAGTTCTACTTTAAGAAAATGGAGGCAGGGAACACTGGCTCATGCCTATAATCCTAGCACTTTAGGAGGTCCAGGTTGGAAAACTGCATGAGTCCATGAGTCCAGGAGTTCGAGACTAGTCTGGGCAACATAGAGAGACTCCATCTCTTAAAAAAAAAAAATGTTAGCCAGGTGTGGAGACATGCACCTTTAGTCCCAGCTACATCAAAGGATGAGGCAGGAGGATCGCTTGAGCCCAGGAGTTCGAGGCTGCAGCGAGCTATGATTCTCCACTGTATTCCAGCCTGGGAGACAGAGTGAGGCTCTCTCTAAAAAAAAAATAAATAAATAAAGGAAAGTCACTAATTTTTAGAATAACATTGGGCAGACTTTTTTTTTTTTTTTTAAATTCAAGAAACAGTAGTAGGCATTCTGGAGCAACTGCTAATTCGAAGGATTTAAGAGGGAAAGCCCATATTCTTCTCCTTCCAAGTAATCGAGAAGGAAGCATCATAGTTTGTCCTCTGAGAAGACGGACTAGACGCAATTCTGACTTCTGTTTCCAACTGTGCCACTGACTCAGACTCAAATGTATGGTGCAAAGCATAACACATACCATCCCACTGAACCTCAGTTTTTATATCTGTAAAGTGGAACATAATACTCATGTATGTCAAAGGGCTATGTGAATGATTATATAAAGTGTTGAACTCATAAAACTCTATATAAATGTTATACAGCATTACTAATTTAGATAAAAAAATAGGCATCAGAGTAAAATAGTAATTAAATGTCAATAAAGGTAAGCAGCTCAGCTGAAAAAACAAACTGACTTTTAGAGTTAGGTGCCAGAGATCCTACAAGAGCTGAGGAGTTGAAAAAGAATAAAACAGTATAAAGGAAACTGAGTGCCATGTTCTGCTAGAATCTCCAAAGCATGGCAAGGATCACTTGTTTCTCTAACTCTAGAATTCTAACCTATCTTTAGCTGGAATCACTTTGAAGGTAAAATATTTTTTTCAAATTTAAATATCCAGTAAATAGGACTAGGAATTTTTAAGGAACACATATGTGTCTATGTTCATATACATGTAAACTTATACACTAACAACCATGGTATTTAAGCATATACTCACATTCACTGCACACACACACACACACACACACACTCACTCTCTGTCTCAAATACCAACAGGCTCTTCTAAAGAAAATGTAGTGTAATCGGAATGGAATGTCGAGGTAATTAAAGGATTTTGACTGGATAATTCTTTACAAATGCTTTTATATTGTCATGTTTAACTTTTCAAAAATAAAGTATTCTATAATTAAATAGCAAAACAACCGTATATACATGGAATAAATGGTGGGGGGATAAGCTGGCTTACAGAACAATCATGTTGTACCTGTAAGACATGAGTTTATTACAAACAATGTGGACTTCCCAGACAATATTGCTGTGATTACAATATCTGGATATATATTTTGTCTTCTTTATAATATACTCGACCACAGGGAGACAACCTTCAACATGTGGGTCTCTAAAACTGAGTATGATGATTATCACATTCACTCTTCTTCTAGTATGTATTTACTCAATAGAATTTTAGTCTTCATAAGACATATTTCATAACAGTGGAAACTTACCTTTGAAAGTACAAAGCTTCTACGAATGACTCATAAAACAACTACAAAACAAATCTCCTTATAAGCACATCTATCTTGAATGGTATATTACACCCATAATTGTTCAATTCACTGTTAATTATTACTTAGAAATTCATGTTTATGGCTTCTGTTTCACCTGCAATATGAAAACATTCCTGATATATTGTTCCTTAACTTCCTGGATCAATATACTCTCGGGTAGCTTTGTAAGAGAAGTTGACAATGTAGTCTTTTCTTTACCAGTTAAGAATAAACTAAGAACTGACAACAGGCAAAGTAAATTATGCTAATTATTCTCTTTCCAAGCTTCCTTCCTTTCTGAAGTAGAGATCAAACTGTATTATGCAGACTGTCTCTTGTGACTTGGTGGAAGAAAGTTATCAGTACTACTTTTAGAATAAAGCATTACTTTAACAATAGGGGAATTTAAAGCAGTTAATAGTAACATCTCAAATGTTAGCTTTTAATGTGTTTATAATGATTTCATTTTAGTGCATATTTACTCTAGCCTTTCTAGAAATTGAATATATTGTATACATAGTTCATTTTCAAGGGATAAATATGGTATAGTGGTATTGTTTAATTTTCTAAGAAAAGCATACAATTATTCAGTTATTCAAAGAGTTTTTATTGAATTAGAAAAACATTTAAAAGTCATAAATTGATGTAAATATTTTTTACAACTAACCTCAACACTTAGCAAAGAGGAATAGGAATTTTCCTGTTTATGTCTTCTAAGGAACATAATAACTTGATAATGCTTTTGGATGGGCCATCATTAATGTTTAAATTTCAAATAAAAGACAAGGGGACGGAAGTAACATTTACTGAGATTCTCCTATGTGCCAAAGCTTTATATATGTTCCTAAATTTTCACAACTACCCCTTCAGGTTCATATTAATATCTAATTTTACAGACACATTTACCATAAGGACAGAAACCAGCCTGATGTGTATTTAAAGCCCAGGATAATTCTACTCCAGGATTTGAAATGCCATCTGCTTAGAGTAGGGATGAAGGAATGTGGGTATACAGAACTGTGATCTATCCTACCATATCTGAATGACTGGCCGAGCTGACTTTTTAATGGCATTGTTACATCACAGCATTTCATTCATGCAACCAGGGTACCCCTATAGCAGCATCTCAAATGTCATAACTAAACTACTGAAAGTATTAATAACCTTTCATTTTAGAAGGTAGTTGCTTCAATTAAGAATAAGATTTCATAACCTGTGATTTATCAGTTCAGAATGTACTAAAATATCACACAATGAATTTATGCAACACAAGACAACATTAAAGGACTCATGTTTAGTACAACATTTTTCTTGGTAATTAATTCCATAAATGACATGGCCTTTATGAAAACTGTTGCTGTTACTGGGGGAGTCTTAATTTTTGTTCAAATTCAACATATTTTGAGAAATGTTATTTCTCATTTTTAATATAATTTTCTTTTTCTTTTTTTTTTTTTTTAGACGGAGTCTCGATCTGTCGCCCAGGCTGGAGTGCAGTGGCCGGATCTCACTGCAAGCTCCGCCTCCCGGGTTTACGCCATTCTCCTGCCTTAGCCTCCCGAGTAGCTGGGACTACAGGTGCCCGCCACCTTGCCCGGCTAGTTTCTTGTATTTTTTAGTAGAGACAGGGTTTCACCGTGTTAGCCAGGATGGTCTCCTGACCTCGTGATCCGCCCATCTCCGCCTCCCAAAGTGCTGGGATTACAGGCTTGAGCCACCGCGCCTGGCCTTTAATATAATTTTCAACCAAAAATTTGTTACATGTATGGTAAGTACTAAGAATGGCATTTATTGAACACTGTTGAATATAATGTTTAGGCACTATTTTATCTATATATATTATGAAGATTATATCATTTATTCCTCAGAACAACCCTATCAATCAGGCACTGTTAGCACCACTCTTTTTTTTTTTTTTTTGAGACAGAGTTCTGCTTTGTCACCCAGGCTGGAGTGCAGTTGCTCACTGCAACCTCCACCTCCCAGGTTTAAGTCATCATCCCACCTCAGCCTCCCAAGTAGCCAGGACTACAGGAGGGTGCCATCACACCAGCTAATTTTTCCGTATTTTTTGTAGAGACAAAACCAAACATGGTTTTGCCATGTTGTCCAGGCTGATCTCGAACTCTTGGGCTCAGGCAATCTGCCTGCCTCGGCACCACTTTCATTTCACATATGAGGAAACTGGATGTACTGTGGAATACTACAGCCATTAGCCACTAGAGCAATTAAAATTATCTTCAATTTTAATAAAATAAAATTAACATTAATTTAAATTTAATCTTAATAAAATTAAAGATAATATAATTTTAACAATTCAATTTTAATAGAATTAAAAATTTAGTTCCTCAGTAACAGTAGCCACGTTTCAAATGCTCAGGTTGGGTGCGGTGGCTCACGCCTGTAATCCCAGCACTTTGGGAGGCCAAGGCCTGCAGATCATTTGAGGTAAGGAGTTCAAGAACACCCTGACCAACATGGTAAAACCCCATCTTTACTAAAAATACAAAAATTAGCCAGGTGTGGTGGTAGGTGCTTGTAATCCCAGGTAAACGGGAGGCTGAGACAGGAGAATCGCTTGAACCTGGGAGGTGGAGCTTGCAGTGAGCCGAGATCGCGCCATTGCACTCCAGTCGGGTGACAGAGCGAGACTCCGTCTCAAAAAAAGGAAACAACAACAACAACAACAACAACAAAACCGCAAAACAAATGGTCAGCATCTACATGTGGCTAGCTAGGGGCTACCATACTGGACAGCACAGATATGGAATATTTTTATCATTATAGAAAGTTCTATTGGACAACAGAGGTACAGAGAATTTAAATTGTACTTGCTCTAACTCAAAATTAAGTACTGAGTTGAATTTGAAAACTTCCTTTTAAAATCTGTTTTTTAAAAAACTTTATAATAGAATATTTCAGAAGAGAAAATATGTAATAGCAAACCCTGATATATCTATCACCCTGCTTCAACAACGATCAACTCATTAAAGTGCTACTTTTAATCACTATGATACACTATTTTTTTGTTCTCTTCCTTAATTATTTTAGTTACAGAAATAATATCCCTTATTCAAAATAGAACATAGAGGGGCAGTATAACCTAATGGTTAGGAGAATAGAATTAGCAAGCAGACAGATATAAATTTGAATTCTGACTCTATCACAATGCTGTATGTTCTGAGAGGACAAGTTGCTTAATTTATCTATGGCTGAATTTGTTCATCTTTATAATTTTCTCCTACAGCTAGCTATTATTTTCTCTATATTAAGCATTTTAAACTACCTTAATTCTTAGTAAAATAAATCCTCAAATTTATTTGGAGATAACTGTGAAAGAAGTAATTTTTTTCCTCAGGAGTTTTATATACCTCCCCATCACAAGAATATAACAGTAAAATACAACATATAAAAGATTCAAATTTCAAGGCCGGGCATGGCATCTCATGCCTTTAATCCTAGAACTTTGGGAGGTCGAGGCGGGCGGATCACGAGTTCAGGAGTTAGAGACCAGCCTGACCAACATGGTGAAACCCCGTCTCTACTAAAAATACAAAAATTAGCTAGGTGTGGTGGCGTGTGCCTGTAATCCCAGCTCCTCAGGAGGCTGAGGCAGGAGAATCACTTGAACCCAGGAGGCGGAGGTTATAGTGAGCAGAGATCGTGTCATTGCACTCCAGCCTGGGTGATGGAGTGAGACTCCGTTTCAAAAAAAAAAAAAAAAAAGATTCATAATTTAATTTTAATTTTAATTTTTTTGAGACAGAGTCTCACTCTGTTGCCCAAGCTGAAGTGCAGTGAAATGATCTCAGCTCACTGTAACCTCCGTCTCCCCAGTTCAAGCGATTCTCCCGTCTCAGCCTCCAGAGTGGTTGGGACTACAGGCATGCACCACCATGCTCAGTTAACTTTTGTATTTGTAGTTGAGACAGGGTTTCACTATGTTGGCCAGGATGGTCTAGAACTCCTGACCTCAGGTGATCCACCTGTCTCGGCCTCCCAAAGTGCTGGGATTACAGGTGTGAGTCACTGCTCCTGGCCATAAAAGATTCAAATTTAACAGAAATATGTAACATAGGAAGAAAAAATTCTATTTGGGGTTCTTTCTTCAATTTCCCTAAGATAACCAGGTGCCCACTGAATTGTGAAAGACATAATTTCTATTGTCCCCAAGAACTATTTATAGAACAATTAATTTATTATTATAGGTTGTATACAGAATTTTAACTTTAAAATTAATCTAGAAACAAACTTATTTATTTTGACATGTAAGTATAAATGTGCTCCTAAATTATTTAAACAAATTATAAAAAAATTAAGAACAGGAATAAAGTTCTAGACCAATTATTTTGGTGAGGCAGAAATGAAAGAAGGTAATTATTATGATTCATTAAAAATAACATTTATACTTTGCAATTAGTTACCATTAGTTTTCTATTTTTGTTTGCATACTTTAGGAAACCTGGATTTAACAACCATCTTCTCCTTATTGTTTTCCAATTCCTTGATTTAACCATTTCTATTCCCACCTAATTCTCTGCTTTTACATTTATAATCAGTTAATAATTTACCCATAAAAATCTAAATTATTCTTATAATCTTAGAAATCTAATAACTAAGCAAACTAACCATCTATCTACAAGTAAAACTGTTTCATTTACACATATCTTCATTCTTTTATTTCAGTTTAAAAAACCAAAATGGTCATAGCAAATTTTCTTTGGATAAGATCTCATACAAAAACAATTACAAATTAAGGAAGTGAAAGAAATTTATTTATTTACACTTAAAAGTTACTTTCATGTAAAAGGTCAGAAGAAAAGCCTAAAAATTCCTTGGAAAAATCAACATAAATCTAAGTAAACGTAAATTTTATTTCTGTTTAAAAAGCCATTTTAATGACACAAATGGATCTGGTTTTATTCCTCCTCTCCCTTTGGTCAATCTATATCACACTAAAGAGTTCCAGGGAAACAAGGACCAATAGTGGTTGTGTCCTCTAGGACAGATGGAATGTAATGCTCCTAAGTGTAACATTGTTATTTCCATGCTAAGACATCTGATCACAGGTGGAATGTGAACACCTGATGTGATGTGACCTTAGTTTTTCTAAGAAAAGTTTAATATTCATTACATTTAAGATCACCTTCATTATTCAAATTTTCTGTTCACGATTTACAACCCAAATTCATCTACAGCAGCAATATAGTAACAATGTCTTTATTATTCAAATGAAAGATTTGTAGATGGTTTACCTGACATCTTTCTCAAGTTGTGCAATAGATTCCGTCAGTGAATCAATCTTAGAATCTCTCTGACGCACTGATTCAATGAGATACCTGTAAGGCTGTTGAGTCTGGTTTAATAGCGAATTGGCTCTGTCAAGCTAAAGAAACACAGGTTTTATTAAAATCTAGAAAATGTGACAACAAAATAAAATCATTCAAAATGCTCTAGCATAAATATAGTACAGAAATTCCTTTGACATGAATTATTCTGAAGTTTTTCCTATGTAAATTTGAAGGTTTTAAGAGTGGATCAATAAAGCTCTTCTTAATAGCAACTACAAATGAGAATTTTTTTTTGTTTCTTTTTGTGTTTTTTTGAGACAGAGTCTCGCTCTGTTACTCAGGCTAAAGTGCAGTGTGGTGCGATCTCGGCTCACTGCAACCTTCGCCTTCCAGGTTCAAGTGATTCTCCTACCTCAGCTTTCCGAGTAGCTGGGATTACAAGCACCTGCCACCATGTCCCACTAATTTTTATAATTTTAGCAGAGATGGGGTTTCACCATGTTGGCCAGGCTGGTCTTGAACTCCTGGCCTCAGGTGATCCGCCTGCCTCAGCCTCCCAAAGTGCTGGGATTATGGGTGTGAGCCACCTTGCCTGGCTGAAAAAATTTTAAATTAAATATTAATAGCAATTTTGAGAATGCATAAACTTTAATTTTCTTAGTATTTGTCTTCGTCTGAAAAGCTATACGACAAAATATATCTTAATAAATATTTGAGCTTTATTTCTACTAAAAATATTCACACCATAATTCAGTAATTTTTTCATTTCTTCATATTCCCTTCTTTGTTTTACAAACACATAATTTAGATATCCAAATCATTAGGTATAAATTTTTGACAAATGTGGTTTAAAATATAATGTAAAATTTACCATTTTAATCCTGTGAAAAGTGTACAGTTCAGTGGTATTAAGTACATTCATAATGTTGAATAGCTACCACTTCTATTTCCAGAACACTTTCATCAGCCCATACGGAAACTCTGTATCCATTAAACAAAAACTCCCCATTTTCTCCTCCCTCCTGGCCCTAGAAACCTGTATCTTACTTTCTGCCTCTGTGAATCTGCCTATTCCAGATACCTCACAGAAGTGGAATAATACAATATTTGTCCTTTGCTGTCTGCTTATTTCACTTAGTGTGACATTTTCAAAGTTCATCTATGTTGTATCATGTATCAGAACTTCACTTCTCTTACTGGTAAATAATAGTCCACTGTATATTTATAGTACATTTTATTTATCCATTGATCTCTTGATGAACACTTGTGTTGTTGCCACTTTTTGGCTATTGTGAGTAAAGCTGCTATGAACATTGGTGCACAAATACTGTATATGTTGAGTTCTTGTTTCACTTCTGTTGGGTAGCTACCTAGAAGTGGAGTAGAACTGTTAGGTCATGTGGTAATTCCATATTTAACTTTTTGAGGAACTGCAACGGCTCCACAGTGGTGATACGATTTTACATTCCTACCAGCAAGAAATTTGATTTCAGTTTCTCCACATCCTGGCCAATGCACGTTATTTCATGTGCATACTGGGCATTTGTATATCTTCTTTGGAGAGAAGCCTTCCCAAGTCTTTTGCTTATATTTTAATTGTGGTTTTCCTTGTTGTTGCTGAGCTGTAGGAGTTCTTTATATATTCTTAATAATACAGTCTTATTAGATATATAATTTGAAAATATTTTCTTCCATTTTGTGGGTTGCCTTTTCACTTTCTTGATAATCTTATTTACTTCTTTACTTACTTGTTTTGAGATGGAGTCTTGCTCTGTCACCCAGGCTGAAGTGCAGTGGTGTGATCTCGGCTCACTGCAACCTCTGCCTCCTGGATTCGAGAAATCCCCTTGCCTCAGAGTCCTGAGTAGCTGGGACTACAGGCATAAGCCATTGGGCCTGGCTGATAATCTCCTTTAATAAACAAGTTTTTATAATTATGAAGTTCAATTTATCTACTTTATGTTTTTGTGCCTGTCCTTTTGGAGAAATTGCCAAATCCAAGGTCATGATTTTCTCCTACGTTTTCTTCTATGAATTTTATATCTTTAAGGCTTAAATTTAGGTCTCTGATCCAGTTTGAGTTAGTTTTTGAATATGGTGTAAGGTAAAGGTCCAACTTCATTCTTTTGCATGTAGATACTCAGTTTTACCAGTCCCATTTGTTGAAAAGACTGGCCTTTCTTCACTAAATAGTCCTGACACTCTTGTTGAAAACCACTGGCCATATAGGCAAGTGTTTATTTCTGGGCTCTATTCTATTAATATTCCATGGGTCTTTATGTCCATCCTTATTCTAACTGTACACTGTTTTGCTGACTGTAGCTTTACAGTAAGTTCAGAAATCTGGAAATATGAGTGCTACAACTTTGTTTTTCCTTTTAAAGATTGTTTTGGCCATTTGGGGGTTCCTTGAAATTTCACATAAATTTTAGGATGAGTTTTTCTATTTCTGTAAAAAATGTCATTGGGATTTTGATAGGGACTGCATCTAATTTGTAGAATGTTTTGGGTAGTATTATCATCCCAACAACATTAAATCTTCTAATCCATGAATATGGGATGTCTTGTGTCCATTCAGTTAATTTACTCCGAAACATTTTCTTCTTCCTTTTTTTTTTTTTTTGAGATGGGGTCTCACTCTGTCACCTAGTCTGGAGTGCAGTGGCAAATCATGACTCACTGCAGCCTACCTCCCGGGCGCAAGTAATCCTCCCACCTCAGCCTCCCAAGTAGCTGGGACTACAAGCATGAGCCACCACGCCTGGCTAACCTGGCTAACTTTATTTTTTATTGAGACGAAGTCTCCCTGTGTTGCCCAGGATGGGCTCAAACTCCTGAGCTAAAGCAATTCTCCTGGCCTTGGCCTTTCAAAGTCCAGAGTCATCACGCCTGTTTGTATTTTTTTCTTTTTGATGCTATTGTACATGGAATTGTTTTCTTAATTTCCTTTGTCAGACTGTTCATTGCTAGTGTATTATATACAATTTTATGTTGTGCCTTTTCACATAAACTATACCAGAATCATTTTTCCAGATTTTTAAGAGTATGGTATTTATATTATTAGTGTTTACAAAACTGCCTGCCAAAGCCAATGTATCATAATTTACACTATGTATAGTAACAGACATTTAGAATGTTATCAATAAGTCAATATAAACAATATATTAAAAAATTACATAATTTATGTCAGTATAAACAATATTACAACAAACATTTTCAGTACTGTAGTTTTTTTTCTTAAGTTAGTATTTGCTTTGTTAATTTTTTTTTCAGGATAGAAGACACACTAGGCTAAGGGGTATAACTATTTAATGCTCTTAACACACAAGACAAAAGTTTTCTCCCAAAGGATTTTTATCAACGTATATATACTCAACCATAGTTCTAAAAAATTTACTTGTTTTTCTTTTTCTTTTTTTTTTCCTAAGCAAATGGTAATTGCATGTCACAACAAAACTAAATAAAGCATTATCAGTGTCAGCAAGCTTCTACTTTGGTATATAATGAGTTCTTGAAAAAGGTATTCTATAGTTGGATAATTACAACCAAATGGTGGATATCTATTATTAGGGTGAAGGGGTAAGGAGGGCAGTATTTATTACACAAAACAAAATGACAGAATTCCTAACTATTCTATGACCTTTAGATACTCTTTGGCGTGAAACTTCTAGCCTTTTATATATGTTTAAACATTTTTCCATTCTTTTTGTCATAATTGCTAAAAAGTTCCATTAAAGATTTACTGTTTTCCTGGGACAAGAAATGATTTGTATTTTTTTCCTCAAATGAATTATGTTCATGAGATCTATATACTTTTAAAGTATTAAGACCTAAGAGTATACTTTAGCATTTCAATTTTTGGTTTTCCACTCATTTTAATAAAATAATGAGTGATCAGAAGTCCAGGAGCTGAAGGAGCAGGGAACAGTGCGATGGATATCGTGGAAAGGATGGTGGGAGGCAGAAAGAATCAAGGATAGTAATGAGAACATTGTTAAAATTATCGGCCATGAGGTTGGCTGGGTAAGGAGGACACTGAAGCCAAGAGGGGGCTGACCAACTGTTAGAGGATATCTGCTTGCACATAGAGAACTATTCTGTAAAAGCATTTATTCATCTAAACTGTACAGGAAATTTTCTGTACAGCCCAGGAAAAAAAAAATCCCGGAAAAAAAAAAAAAAAAAAAGAAGAAGGAGGAAATGAATAGTGAAAGAAAAGAAGACTACTTTTTTGGGGGAACACATTTCATTATAGTGAAAGTGGAGCCATAAAGAAAAAAATACCATGAATAGTTTCTATAGTTTGGTTTTAGCACGATTTTTTTCTTTGCTTTGGTAATCGTTCTTTAAAATCTATTACAATGTCACTGGAATCTTATTATTCTACTAAGTTACTTTATGAACATTCAAATATGCAGAAGGACAAAAATAAAACTAAGAGCTACTAACCTGTATAACCAGTTTCTCTAGTCAATTAAATCAAACAATTGCCTTGGCTTTGTTTTCACAGAACTGACCCTAACTGAATAAACTGAACTGACAAGTTGCTTTGTGTTTCAAAGTGCAGAATAGTCCAAGTGTGTGTGTGGGGAAAGGGTGGCAGGGAATAACTAAGAACATTTATGAATTGTAGTTAACTTCTGTCTAGAATGAGCTGTTTAAAACATACCAAATCTAATTTCAATTGTACAAAACATATAGCAGCAGTCTCAATTATTTTAGTTCAATTTTTTCATGAAAGTAGTTACATATATTAGGTTTTAATATATACATATATTTTTTGAGACAGGATCTCACTCTGTTGCCTAGGCTAGAGTGCAGTGGCGTGATCACAGCTCACTGCAGCCTCGACCTCCCAGGCTCAAGTGATCCTCCTACTTCAGCCTCTTGAGTCGCCAGGACCACAGGCATGTACCACCATGCCCGGCTAAAGGTTTTAATACAAACAAAGTTAAGGACCAGAAACCTTACTTTCAGAAGGTATCTTTAACATAAAACCTATAACCTCCTTACTCTGGACAATAAATACTATGATACTGCTGTTAGTGTTACAGATATATTTCTTTATAAACCTGTTTGTAGGCTTCTAAATCCCCAAAGTTGATTTTCATTCGTCAGGAAAAAAGCACATGTCTCTGAATAAAAAGTGATGCTAATTTCCATGTTTGAAATAAATGTAATTAGAATTTAATTCCTTCAATAGAGTTTTCAAAAATCTTTCTGTAACTATAATAATTACTATTCAAAAAGTTTTGCAATTGCTCACATTGCCTATTGTTAGTAATCTTTTCCTTATAGGAAAGCCTTAGTAATTAGTGACTCAGGAATCATATACGTAATAAGTGACTCTGGATTAAACCCATGACACAACATTTTACAGAAGTGTTATTCTTCCTTTGTTTCAATAACCTGTACAAATGATTCAGAGAAAAGTAACACCTGATTAAAATATCACTATATCTTTTGATTCAAATACTAATTTAACTTAAATGATAATCTGAAATTACAAATTTTCTCTTAAAATTCAAATAAATAATATAAAGGTGACTACATTTTGCTGTGTGTTTTTCCTACATGTGGAGTTTTTTTCCTTGGGGAGTTTACTTTCACAGAAACTAGAAATGAAGTTCTTTATTGTCAGGAATAAAATGAATACTGCTGAATGGAATTTAACATTGAGTTGCTTTCTGTCTATAAAATATATGCAAGTGATACTTTCTAGCAGTGGTGGTAGTTTGTACAGAACCAGTCACATATCCTTGCTTAATCTTTTTAATCATGCTATGAATGAAAAAATGCCTACTTGAGGTCCAGTAGAGGGGCAACACTTTGGTACAACTTCTCTATGTTCTCAACTGCTGGGGAAAATGTAAAAAAAAAAAAAAAACACAGCGATTTCTGGCTGGGCACAGTGGTTCATGCCTGTAATCCCAGCACTTTGGGAAGCCAAGGTGGGTGGATTGCTTGAGGTCAGGAATTCGAGGCCTGGCCAACATGGCAAAACCCCGTCTCTACTAAAAATACAAAAATTAGCCTGGTGTGGTGGCTCATGCCTGTAATCCCAGCTTCTTGGGAGGATGAGGGCACAAGAATTGCTTGAATCCAGGAGGTGGTTGCAGTGAGCTGAGATCATGCCACTGTACTCCAGCCTGGGTGACAGAGAAAGACTGTCTCAAAAGACCCAGAAAAACAAACCAAAAAAAAAAAAGTGATTTTTGGGTCCTACTAGTGATTCTGGTGGGCCCCACTCCTATTGAATCAAAATTTCTCAAGGTTGGGTCTCAGATTCTGATAATCAGCCAGATTTGAAGAATACAGTCCTAGTGATCTTGGACTTGATGTAGGCCAGTCCATCCAAACTAATATGTAGATCATTTTATGTCTTGAACGTATAATCCTCCCCACTAAAACCAGTTCCTTCTCTCATGTTCCGACGTGATTATATTATCAACTTTAAAAGAGGTAATATTTAACTGATACATTTCAACCAATTAGCATACTGGTGAAACTGTGTGTGTCAGGTATGACCTCCTTGTCGCTGGATTACAGGCAGCTCTCAGGACAGGGGCCAGGATGGACGAGACTGTGGTGGAATTGACAGTGGGATCTTAGTGTAGAGCTGTTTACCAGTGTTTTTGCTAGTATTTTATTATTTCAGTAACTAAAAGCAAGGACATGCTAGTTGATTATCAGCTCCGCTTTTGGTCTTAAGATCCACAAAATGTGGTCCAAGTAAGGAGAAATCCATGAATGGGATGTTAAAATACTTAAGAGTAACCAGCATGGAAATGATGACTGAAGTCATTGAAGTAGATAGAACTGTAGAACATTATTACTTCAAACTGCAACCTTGCATTACTATTTTTTTTTTTCTTGAGCTAGGGTCTTGCTTTGTCATCCAGGTTGGAGTGCAGTGGTAGAATCATAGTTCACTGCAGAGCTTGTTAAAAATCCAGATTTCTGGGCTTCATTCTAGACTTACGTAATCACAATCTCTGAGGGCAGAATCTAGAAGCCTATGCTTTACATTTTAAATAAGAATCTCAGGTGATTTTTTTTTTTTAAGAGGCAAGGTCTTACTCTGTTGCCCAGGCTGAAGTGTGGTGGCATTTCAGCCTCAAACTCCTCGGCTCAAGGGATTTTCCCACTTCAGACTCTCAGGTAGCTGAAACTATAGTGCATGCCACAACAACTGGCTAATTGTTTTTTTCTTTCTTTCTTTTCTTCCCCCACCGAGATAGGATCTCAC
Source organism: Theropithecus gelada (assembly GCF_003255815.1). Lineage (NCBI taxonomy): Eukaryota > Metazoa > Chordata > Mammalia > Primates > Cercopithecidae > Theropithecus > Theropithecus gelada. Next base: position 12,095,734 of record NC_037685.1, on the reverse strand, counting down.
TCTGTTGCTCAGGCTGGAGTGCTGTGGCACAATCATGGCTCACTGCAACCTCTGCCTCCCAGGTTCAAACAATCCTCCTCCCACTTTTGCCTCCCAAGTAGTTGGGACTATAGGTGTGCGCCACTGCATTCAGCTAAGTTTTGTAATTTTTTTTTCTTTTTTTAGAGATAGGGTCTTGCTATACTGCCCAGGCTGGCCTTGAACTCCTGGCCTCCAGTGATCCTTCCATCTTGGCCTCCCAAGTAGCTGGGCTTAGAATTTTATTATTATTTTTTAAATTTCGATAGTTTTTGGGGAACAGATGGCGTTTGGTTAGATGACTAAGTTCTTTAGTCAGGATTTCTGAGATTCTGGTGTACCCATCACCTGAGCAGTGTACACTGTACCCAGTGTGTAGCCTTGTATCCCCCACCCTGCTCCCATCCTTCCCCATGAGTCCCCAAAGTCCACTGTATCATTCTTACACCTTTGCATTCTCATAGCTTAGCTGCAACATGTAAGTGAGAGCATATGATGTTTGGTTTTCCATTCTTGAATTACTTCACTTAGAATAATGGTCTATCCAGGTTGTTGTGAATGCTTTTATTTCATTCCTTTTTATGACTGAGTAATATTCCATGGTATATATACATACCACATTTTCTTTATCCACTCATTGATTGATGGGCATTTGAGCTGGTTCCATACTTTTGCAATTGCGAATTGTGCTGCTATGAACATAAGTGTGCAAGTATCTTTTTTGTATAATGACTTCTTTTTTTCTGGGCAGATACCTAGTAGTGGGATTGCTGGATCAAATGGTAGATCTACTTTTAGTTCTTCAAGGAAGCTACACACTGTTTTTCATATTGGTTGTACTAGTTTATATTCTCACCAGCAGTGAAAAAGTTTTCCCTTTTCACCACATCCATGCCAATATCTATTATTTTTTGATTTTTTCATTATGGCATTCTTGCAGGAGTGAGGTGGTATCTCATTTTGGTTTTGATTTGCATCTCCCTGATCATTAGTGATATTGAGCTTTTTTTTCATGTTTACTGGCCATTTGTATATCTTCTTTTGAGAATTGTCTATTCATGTCCTTAGCCTATTTTTTGATGGGGTTATTGTTTTTTTCTTCCAGCTAGAATTTTTGATGATTCTTAAACTCACTGGGCTTGATTCTAGACTTCTTCTCATGTTTTAGAATCTCTCCTGAGGTGTAAGAACACAGAAAAGGGCAGACACCTGAGGGACACCTACATTTAAGGGTTAGAAGATGAAGACATCAGCTAAATAGACTAAAGAGCCATCAGAGTTAGAGGACGAGAAGCAGGGAGAATTGTGTTATAATGCCAAAACAGGACAGAATTTCTAGAATATCTAGAATATCATGCCATAGATCAAATTGTATAGGCTCTGAGAAGAAAATGCTGGCTGTTCAGAGGTCATTAATGACCACTGAGGAGAGTGTAGCTGACGTGGGAGTAGAGAAGAATATATTAAGTACAAAGATAGGGTATTAACTTTTGAAAGTAGCCTATGCCAATACCACTTCCCCCATGTATGTATGTGCGTCAGTGGTGGTTGGCATTTGGTCACACACACACACACACACACTTTGAAAGGGGTACTAAAAAGGAGAAAAAGGGTAAGGAGAGATACTGAAAAATCCTCAGGTGAAAATAAGTTTAGATGACCCAATTGTAGAGGAAAAGGAGACAAATAATAGAACTGATAGCCTTGGGATTGGAAATGATCTGCGATGGAGACAGAAAAATAAAAACACTGGGCAACAGTAGTGAAGGGCCTAGTTGATAATTCAATAACATGAATTTATAATGCTTCCAAGCAGGAAGAGTCACACAGATTTCCACAAGAGGTTTTCAGTATTGTTACTGCAAAACCTAAGAATTTTCTCTTTCTCTCTCCTTTCTTCCATTAACTATTTATAGGCTAACTACCAGACCGTAAGATAATATGCTAAAGGTAGAAATTGTCAAGGAAAAGCCTGATGTATAAATTTGACCACAAAGCAATCTGGAGAGATGGTGAATTCTAGTACTCAGATGGTTGATAAAGTCTAAGGATAGGTAGGAAGAAAAGTAAAACCAGGAGGGGCTTGACAGATTGGAAAAATATGGCAGGGTTTTATGAGACAGGGACTTGTAATGAGTCCAAATAAAGCACAAATTTAGTGGGAATGAAAGAACTAGGAGAGCTGGAAGGACCAGAAATTAGAGTTAGAGAACAGAATTTGAGTTCAAGTGTTTGCAACTTCTTTCTCCTTCAAAGCTACCTTTGAAAAATTAATTTAATGTGGTTCAATCATATAACATTGCTGATTGGGATGTGTGTATGTATGTGTGTGTCTTTGTGTGTATAAATAATTTGCATTGTGATTTTCAAATAGCTCTTAAATGAAACAATGTATAGTCACTCATGAGTTTTTAAGGAACAACTGGTAGGTAAAAAATTTAAGCAATTACCTTATTTGTTTGATGTATAAACAGAATTTAATTTATAAATAAGTCATTGCTTTTCCCACTTCAGCGGTGGCTGGCATTTGGTAATGTGTACACACACACAAACACACACACACACAAAATTATATGACCTGGTATTTGCACCTATACGAGCATGATTTAAATAACAAATACTAGCATACTGTCTGGATCTATGTTAACTGATTTTTTTTTCCAGAATGAACCATAACCAAGACTTCCTGGATTAAGCACTTGGCAAGGTTAGACACAGAGCTATAACTACAATGAAAGTGAAATGTTTTGTCCATGTAACGAATCAGCCATTCATATGGAAGATAAATGTTATGTCCAACATAATTAAAATAAAATGTTACTTTATATGTAATTTCATATCAGAACAACCTCAAAAATAAGTAACAGAGTGATAACAGTTAATAATAATTTCTGAGCATCTGCCCTCACAACTTCAGGTCCTGTCTCCATTGCTCTGTTTCCTCCAATCCTAGAGGATCCGGGTAGCTCTGCCACAGCCTCTGTGGCTCTGTGACCTGCAGATACTGGGAGTACTGTAGGCAGGATACCCAGACATGATGGTGGACTACAGACAGTGTTAGCATACCTCTCCTACTTAGAAAAACAAAGTATGTGTAGAGATTCACACTGTGAACTTTTTTGTACAAGAAGCATCACAAGAATTTAACAGAAGAACTGAAAAAAAACCACAGATCCTTTGAAAGAAGTGGTGGCAACAGCCTATACTGTGAACCAGATGGAAAACAATCTCCAGGGCATAAGACGGGGAGACTCAGCCACCGGAACACACACTCCCACAGCGGAATTGGGCAGCCCAGGCCACATGGGAAGGCCTTAATCCTACTCAGTGTGGGAGCCGATTTAGCGAGCGTGGGGAATACATGAGGAGTCGCATCAGGATGTGCTTTGCATGCACTACCAGACTCCAGTGGGGATGGAGGAAAGCCATTCCTGATCCTACCTCACAGGGGAACTCACAGAAGTCTGCCCGCTCACTCAGGCTGTAGTCACAGTTGAAAAGAACTCCTGAGATTTGCAATATGATTTTAAGTGGAGACTAACCCTGTTGGCCAGAACCAGGGGGATGGCATGAAGTGTGCTATAGTGCAGAAGCTGGAAGTCCCTGCTTCACAGGTGGATAGGCATGGCCTGAAAGCCTGGTTTTTATCACCAGCAGGAAGGCTTATTGTTTGGGGGCAGTTTTGTGTTCTAAGTGTAGACTGCCTGGAACACAGCTAGTTGCTGTTAGCAGAATACTGCGGGTATGGGACTTGCTGTGCCAAGTGCATGGGAGCTGAGTGGGCCTTACTGTCTCCTGCTACTCCCCGCTGCCCCCACTCCCTGTATGGATTCTTCTGTGCACCAGAGGCAGCTCTGCTCCTCCCTGGAACATTACCCCAGTGGCCAAAAAGCTGCTCTCTGATCCCCACCGGGGACACTGCTTGTGCTTGTACCTGGGGAGCCTGAGTGAGGACTTGCCTGGTCCAGCCCTCACCGGGCTTTGCCACTTGTATGAGTCCTGGTAGGATAACACAACGGACAGAGATATTTGGAGGCTCCACAGTCCCACCCATTGCCTGAGACCCCAGAGTGCCTGCCCTGGGTAATATAAGGCAAGCGCAAATTCCACTACTACCATTGCACCTGGTACTCTTTTGCAAGCACCACCTCCTGGCTGGTAGCCAGGCACAGCCCATTATGACACCTGAAGGCAGCATTCAGGAAGGAGAAAACTTCTATGTGCCCTCAGCTGTTGCCATTGCCTGCATCACCTTGGCTAACCAGGAGGTCTTGAGTCTGTCCATGTGCCCAGTACATTACTGCTACTGCTGGCATCTGAGAAAGCCAACACTAAGGAAATCTCAGAGTCTACGTCACTCTTCTCCTACCCCCATCAGAACTGGTGCTGGTACCCGCTGCTGAGAGACTAGAGGACAGGTCACATCACTTGATCCTTGGCAGATATTCTCCAGTACCGTCCTGGAGTGTGGGAGCCCCACTAGGCAGCTAAACCCAGAAGAGTAGCAAGATTCACAGTAGTCTGGCCCTCTAGGTAAAGGGGAAGTGCCGCACATTACAGAGGCACCGTGTAGGACAAAAGAAACCAGTCTGCAGGCCTTGAGTCCCTGAACTTTCCACTTGTGGGAAGTTTTTTTCAGCAGAGGCACAGGAACAGTGCTGGGCTTATAGGGGAAAGTCTACATGGAACATCAGTATTCCTGCAGATGAAAAGAGATGCTTTTCGGATTTGAACAGCTGGAACAGCAGGTCAGGAGTGTGCCTGGGAGGCGGATTACTTTCCTGTTGGCCTGGAAGGAGAGCTGTGGTGGCTCCCTCTCTTCTCCCTGAAAAGACCTCAGTGCATTTCATAGACCTTCCCCAGCTACTTCTGTCAAGGTTGGGAGCTCTGCTCACTATTAAGTGTGGCATTTACCCACCTGCTTTAGTGGAAGCTGGTTTTTACCTATGGGCACCTCCTATTGGCCTGAAGCTTGCACTGTTCAACCATGTGAATAAAATACTGGAGATTTTTTTTTTTTTTTTTTCTTAGGGCACATCACTTGGGAATGAGAGAAGCTTCATGAGACCTCTGCCATTCCAGCCCCACAGGAGACAGCAAACCTGCTCACAAATCCAGCACATCACTACTATCACAGCATCTGAGAAAGCCATCACACAAAGATTCTCTATAACTAAGGAACTCATAGAGTCTTCACACTGAAAGCACTGAGTCAAAGCTAGGTAACAAACTATAAAGTCACATCCCCGATGGGTAAAAAACCAGTTGAATTAGAAATAAATCAGTTCCTTCTCATTCGGGTAGACAAAATAGTCTATGCGAATGAGAAGAAACCAGAAAAATAATTCTGGCAATATGAAAAAACAGGATTCTGTAACAACCCCAAAAGGTCACACCAACTCTCCAGCAGTGGATCCAAACCAAGATAATACTAGATAAATAATTTGAAATACTAAATCAATAATTTAAAAGGTTGACTAGTAAGTTACTCAAGGAGATATGAGAGAAAGGTGAAAACCAACATAAAGAAATTAAAGGTGGGCTGGGCATGGTGGCTCATGCTTGTAATCCCAGCACTTTGGGAGGCCAAGGCAGGTGGGATCACCTGAGGTCAGGAGTTTGAGACCAGGTTGGCCAACATGGCAAAACCCTGTCTCTACTAAAAATACAAAAATTAGCTTGGCATGGTGGTGTGTGCCTGTAATCCCAGCTACTTGGGAGGCTGAGGTGGGATAATCGCTTGAACCTGGGAGAACTGCTTGAACCGAGGAGACAGAGGTTGCAGTGAGCTGAGATTGTGCCACTGCACTCCAGACTATGCAACAGAGCATGACTCCATCTCAAAAAAAAAAAAAAAAAAAAAGAAAGAAAGAAAGAAAGAAAGAAAGAAATTTAAAGAAAGAAAGAAAGAAAGAAAGAAAGAAAGAAAGAAAGAAAGAAAGAAATTTAAATAAATTAAAGCTGGGTGCAGTGGCTCATGCACCTGGGGAGGCCGAGGCAAGCGGCTCACTTGTGGCCTGGCCAACATGGCCAACAAGACCAGCCTGGCCAACATGGTGAAACCCCTCTCTACTAAGAATACAAAAATTAGCCAGGTGTGGTGGTGCACGCCTGTAGTCCCAGCTACTCGGAGGGCTGATGCATGAGAATTGCCTGAGCCTGGGAGGCAGAACACGGGATTTTTAGGGCAGTGAAACTGCTCTGTGATAACATAATGGCAGACACATGTCATGTATCTGTCTAAACCCCATAGAAGGCACGACACCAGCCAGGCATGGTGGAGTCCTCCTAACTTTTGGCAACTGCTGTTTTACTGACTCCATAGTTTTGTCTTTTCCAGCATGTTATATAGTTGGAATCATACAGTACGTAGCCCTTTCAGATTGTCTTTGCCTATTTTTAAATGTTGCCTTTTCTCTTCTGTCTTGTTTTTCCACCCCTTAGATGTTACAAGACACAATCTGTTTCTAAAAAAATAAACCCCTGGATTTTCTGAGGAAATATTTCAATGAAAGTCGCTTTATTTGGAATTTAACATTTTACAAATGAGGACACCGAAACCAAAAGAAGTTAAAAAACTTTTCCAAGTTTACACAGCTAGTAATTGCCAGAGCTGAGATTTGAATCCAGTGAGTCTGCTTCCAGAATCATGTTCAGGCGATACTTGTTACTGCTTCCCAATAACAGAAAATAAAGCAATATTAAAAATAACCCAGAATGTGAACAGAAAAGAATCCCTCTCCCCTGAGACCCAAAGACAAAGAAGGTGTATTAAAGGCATGTGTATGCATGCACTGACGTCTCTGTACACACGCACACACACAAATGATAAATAAATGTGACTAATTATCCATAAAGAAATATGCTTTACAACGATTCTTCCATACTAGAGATACCCGATTACATTTTGCCTGAATGCCTACATTCATGTAGCATCTATAGGTCTAATGCCTTTTTCCTTGCTGATTTGGCCACTTTCAGAAGAAACTTAAAAACCATGGCACTCACTTTGAGTCTCCTACATCCCCACTGGGCTGGGAACTACAGGCAGTATGAACTGTTCACAATCTTCTTCATTGCTTGTTTTTTTCATATAACCCATCAGGTTCTAAATAAGTATATATTTCACTTGACAAAAAAATCTCTGTTTCTCCCCAACTCCAGTATGAGTACCAAAGGGCAGGAATTTTTGTGTCTTATTCACTAATCATTCCCAGAACCTAGAACAAATGCCTGGCCCATAATAGGCACTCAATAAATATTTGTTGAAAGAATAAACTTGATATTAGTATTGCCTAACACTTAACAAACATTATTACTAAATATACTTTATTTCTTATGATGAGCTAAATGGCATGATGGGTTAGAACAGTTTACAGTAACACTACTTTTATAAATTATTCTAAGGCAAGTGCTCTGTGTATAAAAAGCCATAAATAAACAAATTTATTTGAGAAAAAGTAACACGGTTTCTGCAATGGGAATTCTTGCTATTTACTGCAGTTCCTCAAGAACTATGTAACTGAGCGATTAAAATGTTAACACATAAATAGGAGACCTTCAAAAAAGTCAATGAAGTTCAAAATAAGATTTGTTTTTCAAAGCAAATCACTATTGAATTGGAGGGGTACCTTTTTGTGAAGACGTAGTCTAAACACCTCTCTAGATAAAGAATGAAAGTATTGGGGTTCTCTGAGTCTTAGCCATATAGGTGTACTATAAATAATTTGGAGGAATACAGTACAGACTATTATTAAATTTGTAAATGATACTAATTCCAACCAACTGAGAAAACCACAGTCAATTTGTTCAAAGAGTGCTCAAAGGGGCAGAAAAGGGACAGGCCAAAAATATGGGGATATATAACAGTTATTTCAACAGTACACAGTATTAATTCAAAATGATATAGAGGTTGGATTAGCTTGCTCCTATACATAGTAGACAAACATATCTGGGAAGCATTTTAGATATTTATACAACAGTCACATCGGATGCCTCCATATTTCTCTATCATCCTTTATAATCATTCTTACTTTTTGACCTTTCTTTTTCAATTCCAAAGCCCATTTTTCATCAAGGTTTCCACAAGAAGAAAATATTACACATTTGTCCAAATGAATGTTTTCACACATAGGTTGCTGACAGTGTTAAAACAAAAGAGGAAATTAAAAAAAAGAAACAGAACAGAATAGCAACTAATAGAATGTATTCCACATGTTAAGGATATTGTTTCAGATACACACACACAAATACAGAACACATATTTGGGCACTGGCTTGCTATGTAAGGTACACTTCATACTATAGGTCATGGTCAAAAAAGTATAAAAGCTATTTGTCGGCTGGGTGTGGTGGCTCACGCCTGTAATTCCAGCACTTTGGGAGGCCGAGGCGGGCGGATCACCTGAGGTCAGGAGTTTGAGACCAGCCTGGCCAACATAGTGAAACCCTGTCTCTACTAAAAATACAAAAAATTAGCTGGGCGTGGTGGCACACACCTGTAATCCCAGCTACTGGGGAAGCTGAGGCAGGAGAATTGCTTGAGCCCAGGAAGCGGAGGTTGCAGTGAGCCGAGATCGTGCCAATGCACTCTAGCCTGGCTGACAAAGCGAGACTCTGTCTCAAAAAAAAAAAAAAAAAATTCCTATTTGTCTAGGTACTAGTTACATTTTTAATGATAAAGGATTATATTTACATTCAAATCAGCCCCAATCTTCCAAATCAGTCTTAGGTCAACTTTGTGGCCAGTTTTCCAGAAGCTTAATCACTTAGTGAAAATGTGATTTCAAGAGTAATCATACCATATATTACACTATTCAGTATGTTCTCTGTTTTTCTTCAATATGTTAAATATAGCTAATAACACATCCATCAGGAACCTAAGAGTAGACTGATTGTATTTGAATCATTTTTGCAAATTCTCTGATTCTTCTTTGATGTAATTGTTGATATGGTTAGGCTTTGTGTTCCCATCCAAAGTTCATCCTGAACTGTAGTTCCCATCAGAAGAACCCAGTGGGAGGTAATTAATCATGGGCATGGTTACACTCATGCTGTTCTCGTGACAGTGAGTTCTCACAGGATCTGATGGTTTTATAAGGGGCTTTTCCCCCTTTGCTCTGCACTTCTCCTTGCTGCCACCATGTGAAGAAAGACATGTTTGCTTACCCTTCCACCATGACTGTAAGTTTCCTGAGGTTTCCCCAGCCCCGTGGAACTGTGAATCAATTAAACCTTTCTTTTATAGATTACGCAGTCTCAGGTATGTCTTTATTAGCAGCATGAGAACAGCTTAATACAGTAAATCAGTACTGGATAGTGGGGCGCTGATGTAAAGATACCTGAAAATGTGGAAGTGACTTTGGAACTGAATAACTGGCAGAGGTTAGAACAGTTTGGAGGGCTCAGAAGAAGATAGGAAAATGTGGGAAAGTTTGGAGCTTCCTAGAGACTGGTTGAACTTCCTAGACCTTTGACCAAAATGCTGATGGTGATATGGACAAAAAGGTCCAGGCTGACTGAGGTAGTTTCAGATGGAGATGAGGAACTTCTTGGGAACTAGAGTAAAGGTCACTCTTGCTATGCAAAGAGACTGGTGGCATTTTGCCGCTGCCTTAGAGATCTGTAGAACTTTGAACTTGAGAGAGATGATTTAGGGTATCTGGGGTAAGAAATTTCTTTCTTTTTTTTTTTAAATTATAAGTTTTGGGATACATGTGCAGAATGTGCAGGTTTGTTACATAGGTATACATGTGCCATGGTGGTTTGCTGCACCCATCAACCCGTCATCTACATTAGGTATTTCTCCTAATGCTATCCCTCCCCTAGCTCCCCATCCCCAGACAGGCCCCAGTGTGTGATATTCCCCTCCCCGTGTCCATGTATTCTCACTGTTCAATTTCCACTTATGAGTGAGAACACGTGGTGTTTGGTTTTCTGTTCCTGTGTTAGTTTGCTGAGAATGATGGTTTCCAGTTTTATCCATGTTCCTGCAAAGGACATGAACTTTTTTATGGCTACATAGTAGTCCATAGTGTATATGTGCCTCATTTTCTTTAACCAGCCTATCTGGGTTGGTTCCAAGTCTTTGCTATTGTGAACAGTGCCGCAATAAACATAGGTGTGCACATGTCTTTATATCAGAATGATTTATAATCCTTTGGGTATATACCCAATAATGGGATTGCTGGGTCAAATGGTATTTCTGGTTCTAGATCTTGAGGAATCGCCACACTGTCTTCCACATGGTTGAACTAATTTACACTCTAGGGGAAGAAATTTCTAAGCAGCAAGGCATTCAAGAGGAAGTAGAGCACAAAAGTTTGGAAAATTTGCAGCCTGACAATACGATAGAAAAGAAAACCTCATTTTCTGGAGAGAAATTTGAGCCTCCTGTAGAAATTTGCCTATGTAACAAGGAGCCAAATGTTAATTGCCAAGACAATGGTGAAAATGTCTCCAGGACATGTCAGAGACCTTCACAGCAGCCCCTCCAATCACAAGCCTGGAGCCCTAGGAGATAAAAATGGTTTCCTGGGGCCAGGTCCAGGGACCCCCCCCCCCGCCGGCTCTATGCAGCTTCAGGACATGGTGCCCTGCATCCCAGCTGCTTCAGCTCCAGCCATGGCTAAAAGGGCCCAATGTACAGCTCTGGCCTTTGCTTCAGATGGCGCAAACCCCAAGCTTTGGCAGCTTCCACACGGTGTTGGGCCTGCGGGTGGGTGCACAGAAGTTAAGAACTGAGGTTTGGGAACCTCTGCCTAGATTTCAGAGGATGTATGAAATCTCCTGGATGTTCAGGCAGAAGTTTGCTGCAAGGGCAGAGCTCTCACGGAGAACCTCTGCTAGGGCAGTGCAGAAGGGAAATGTGGGGTTGGAGCACCCACAAAAAGTCCACACTAGGACACTGCCTAGTGGAGCTGTGAGAAGAGGGGGCCACTGCTTTCAGACCCCATAATGGTAGCTCTACTAACAGCTTGCACTGTCTGCCTGAAAAAGTTGTAGACACTGCCAGCCCATGAAAACAGCCAGGAGCGGGGCTGAACCATGCAAAGCCACAAGGGCAGAGCTGCCCAAGACTGCGGGAGCCCACCTCTTGCATCAATGTGACCTGGATGTGAGACCTGGAGTCAACGGAGGTCATTTTGGAGCTTTAAGATTTGACTGTCCTGTTGGATTTTGGACTTAAAATGGGGCCTGTAGCCCCTTTGTTTTGGTCAGCTTCTACCATTTGAAATGAGTGTATTTACCCAATGCCTGTACCCCCGCTGTATCTAGGAACTAATTAATTTGCTTTTAATTTTGCAGGCTCATAGGTGGAAGGGACTTGCCTTGTCTCAGATGAGACTTTGGCCTTGGACTTTTGGGTTAATGTTGGAATGAGTTAAGACTTTGGGGGACTGTTGGAAAGGCATGATTGTGTTTTGAAATACGAGGACATGAGATTTGGGAAGGTCCAGGTACAGAATGATATGGTTAGGCATTGTGTCCCCGTCCAGATCTCACCCTGAATTGTAGTTTCCAAAATCTCCACATGTTGTGGGAAGGACCCGGTGGGAGGTAATTAATCATGGGGGCAGTTACCCTCATGCTGTTCTCATGATAGTAAGTGAGTTCTCACAAGGTCTGATGGTTTTTGTAAGGGGCTTTTCCCCCTTTGCTCGGCACTTCTTGCTGCCACCCAGTGAAGAAGGACATGTTTGCTTCCCCTTTCACCACAACTGTAAGTTTCCTGAGGCCTCCTCAGCCCTACAGAAGTATGAGTCAATGAAACCTCTTTCCTTTATTGATTACCCAGTCTCAGGTATGTCTTTATTAGCAGTGTGAGAATTGACTAATACACTTGCCAACCTAATGGAAGCTCACTCAACTGGAGAGCTCCTTTCAGGCCTCAAGAAGTCTGGACACACTGGCCAACTCAGGGGTTTCATGTTCTGGAAAGTACAGTTAACCCAAGCAGAACTTCTGTGGTTTCATAAAGTGCTATGACTGGCATTAAGGAGGCTCTCAAAATTACTAGCTATTTTTATTTATACGTATATATTCATATAATCATTTTTGTTATAATATTTACTGAAAATTGATAATAGACTATGATATCATTACTCTTAAATGTTTATGTTCATTTTTGTCTTATGTATTATTATTGATTAACTTTGGCTTTTTGATTCAACAAACTCATTTTGTCAGTAATTCATGTTCTCTAATTTGAATATAACAATTCTGGTTAATTTGAAGCTTTTCTTTGTTTTAAAAATACAGTTTTCCAAAAAATGCTCATCATCACTAATCATCAGAAAAATGCATATCAAAACCACAATGAGGTATCATCTCATACCAGTCAGAATAGCTTTTATTAAAAAGTCAAAACTGGTGAGGCTGAGGAGAAAAGGGAATGCCTGTATATTGTTGGTAGGAACATAAGTTAGTTCAGCCATTGTGGAAAGAAGTTTGGAGATTTCTCAAAGAACTTAAAACAGAGCTACCATTCAACCTAGCAATCCCATTACTGGATATAAACCCAAAGGAACATAAATCATTCTACCAAACACATGTACTGGCATGCTCATCACAGCACTATTTACAATAATGAAGACATGCAATCATCCTAGGTGCCCATAAACAATGGATTGGATAAAGAAATTGTCATACATATACACCATGGGACACTATGCAGCAATAAAAAAGAATGAAATTGTGTCCTTTGCAGCAACATGGATGCAGCTGGAGGCCATTACCCTAAGTGATTTAATGCAGAAACAGAAAACCAAATACTCCATATTTTTACTTATTAAGTGGGAACTAAACATTGCATATATATATGGACATAAAGATGGGAACGATGGGAACAACAGACACCGGGAACTAGCAATGGGATGAGGGACGGGGGCCAAGGGTTGAAAAACTAACTATTAGGTACTATGCTCACTACCTGGGTGACGGTATCAATTAAACTCCAAACTTTACCATCACATAATATACCCAGAGAAATACAAAAATTAGCCGGGCACTGTAGCAGGAGTCTGTAATCCCAGCTACTTGAGAGGTTGAGGCAGGAGAATCACCTGAACCAGGGAGGCAGAGGTTGCAGTGAGCCGAGATTGTGCTACTGTGCTCCAGCCTGGGCGACAGAGTGAGACTCCATTTCAAAAAAACCAACCAACAAAAAACCCAGATAATAAACCTGCCCATGTATCCCTGAATCTAAAATAAAAGTTGAAATTAAAAAAAAAGAACATTCACTATTTATGTTATGATTATATAAACACTATTCACCAATGAATACTTGTCTTAATTAAAAAATAAATAAAATAAAAATGCAGTTTTTCACATTTCTCCTAAAATGCTTAGTTTGTATGCAATTAAATACACTTCTACATTTGATAAGAGCAGTTGATTATTCTTCAAAATTGCAGTTTTAGTACCACATACCTCGTCACAGAAATTATTTAAATTATCATTAAAAATTTTGCTATTGTGTTAAAATTCGTTTTATTGTTTATTCTGAATTTTTTTTTTTTTTTTTTTTTTTTTTCTTGAGACAGAGTCTTGCTGTGTCACCTAGGCTGGAGTGCTGCAGTGGTGCGATCTCGGCTCACTACAACCTCCGCCTCCTGGGTTCAACCGATTCTCATGCCTCAGTCTCCCAAGTAGCTGGGATTACAGATGCCCACCACCACGCCTGGCTAATTTTTGTATTCTCAGTAGAGACAGGGTTTCACCATGTTGGCCAGGCTGGTCTTCAACTCCTGACCTCAGGTGATACCCCTGCTTCAGTCTCCCAAAGTGTTGGGATTATAGACGTGAGTCACCACGCCAGGCTTATTCTGAATACTCCTATATAGGCAAAATCATTATTTACTCCAACTCTGGAACTGTTATTTCCTTTAAAAATTGCCAGATTTACAAGACAAATACTTATTCTATTAATACTATGGCCAGCAAGAGAAAAATGAATGTAACTCTAGAACAGAAATAAGATCCTACATTTACCAAGTGATTAACATATGCCAGTTAGTGTGCTAAGTGCTTATCTTAGATTGAACCCTCTCTCATTTTGGGGCAAACATGCAATATTATATTATTATTGCCACTCATACTTTGGAAAATTGAGGCTTACAAAAGATAACTTGCCTAAAGTCATATAACCAGTCTGCCTAACTTAAAAGTTCTTGGTTTTTTCCCCTTTTCCCCTAAACAAACAAGACAGAACCCTGGGGCACGTCAACACTTAAGACATAATCAGAGAAAAAGGAATCAACAAATGAGACTGAGAAGTACAAAGGTAACAAAGTGGTGGGAGGAGACAGCACGTGAAGATTTGGGAAAAGGGGAGATGACAGAAGATGAGGATGAGAAGTAGATGAGAATCAAATTGGCCATCTATGCCACGCTAAAGAATCTGGACATTGTCTTGTAGGCAACAGGCATTTAAAAATAAGTCACGATTGACAGCACAGAGGACAGTTTTGGATAGCGGAAAGACTTTTTAAAAATTATTAGTTTTTAAATTGATACATAATAATTACACATATAGGGTATATGTGATATTTTTATACATTCATATAATATATAACAATCAAATCGGGATATTTAGGACATCAATAACCTTAAACATTTGTCATTTCTTTGTATTAGGAACATTTAGAATCTTCTAGCTATTTTGAAATATACAATAAATTATTGTAAAAAAAGTCATCCTATTGTACAATTAAACACTACAACTTATTCCTTCTATCTAACTTTATATTTGTACATTAACCACCCTCTCTTCATTCCCCATCTTCACTTTCCCAGGTTCTGGTGACTGTTATTCTACCATTATTCTAGTAAGAGAAAGACTTTTGATGGGCTGATGAATTAAAGTTCACTTGCTAAATTAAAAAAATTCAGGTAATGTAGTATCTCATCTAAGTGTTATTTTTTAAGCCTTGTGTTTCTAGTAATGAAATACACGCCACTGTTCTTTACTAAATGATATTTTTCTTTGAGACAGAGTCTTGCTCTATCACCTGGGCTGGAGTGCAGTGACACAATCTTGGCTCACTGTAACTTCTGCCTCCCAGGCTCAAGCGATTCTCTTGCCTCCGCCTCCCAAGTAGGTGGGACTATATGTGCATGCCACCACACCCAGATGATTTTTGTATTTTTAGTAGAGACAGGGTTTCAACATGTTGGCCAGGCAGGTCTCGAACTCTTGGCCTCAAGTTATCTACCCGCCTTGCTCTCTCAAAATGATGGGATTACAGATGTGACCCACTGCGCCCAGCCTACTAAAGGATTTTTAATAACAGACAAACATTTTGAAAGGCAAAGGAGCCCTACAAATCATACTGTTTTTAATGTCTTCTAAGAAAATAAGATACATCTTATAGTTGCTGTTGATAAAGCCCATGCATGAAAAAATTGGTCTTGGCTGTTCATATTATTATTTCAATTGAGTTTGGAGTATGGCTAGTCCTTCATAGGCTGAGTACAATTGTCATTTAAGTATCTAAAAAGATCACAATGGATTCGGCATTGAAACAGAAGAAAAACACAGCAACAGAGTTGTGCAATATAGGATAAAAAATCACTGCCTAAAGTCTAAAAGAAAGTATGTCTAAAATGAAAAAATTAAAGTAATAACAAAGCATTGTATCATAGTTTAATTAGCAGCATCCTCCACTCTTCTTCTTAGTGGTACAAAAAATAGTGGAGTGTTTTTTGTTTTTTTTTTTTAACGTCATTGAAGTCTTAGAAGTATGGTTGACCTTGAAATTTAATCAGATCTAGTTTGTTTAGGGCCACATGGTAGCTATGTAAGTCTCCTCCTTTAAAATGTTGAGGTGGGGTCCTATGAGTTGCATGTGCCACAGACTCTTTCCAAGACACTGGGCTCACTGGGGATGCCGGAAGAACACTCCTAGCAGTTGTTAGAGGCAGAAGAATGGGTCAGGCAACTCAAACGGCAGAGATAAATGTTTTATTCCTTCAAGTACTTACTTTACAGCAATAAAGCTTATTTTATATTGCTAATGCATGATTAGTGTTATTTGTGTCCCTTTTGCATGACATATTTTCAGATTTTTTTCATTTTCTATGTTTAAATAGAAACACAATCCCATCCTCTCTGTATATGCTGTGCACATGCACACACATAAATATATTAAAACTCAAACAGAGAATCAGAAAGTATTCTGCAATTTGTTTTTTGAAAAATCATCTGGCCGGGCGCGGTGGCTCAAGCCTGTAATCCCAGCACTTTGGGAGGCCGAGGCGGGTGGATCACAAGGTCAGGAGATCGAGACCATCCTGGCTAACATGGTGAAACCCCGTCTCTACTAAAAATACAAAAAACTAGCCGGGCGTGGTGGCGGGCGCCTGTAGTCCCAGCTACTCGGAGGCTGAGGCAGGAGAATGGCGTGAACCTGAGAGGCGGAGCTAGCAGTGAGCCGAGATCGCGCCACTGCACTCCAGCCTGGGTGACACAGCGCGAGACTCTGTCTCAAAAAAAAAAAAAAAAAAAAAAAAAGAAAAATCATCAATACATTATAAATTTCTTTCAAAGTTAGTACCTATAGGTCTACTTTATTTTACCTATGCATCTTGAAACCTCTTTCAAATCTAACAATGCCTTCTAGGTACCAAATTCTAGGTAGCTAAACCTTGCCGTGTGGTCACTGATGACTGCGCATGTCCCATTTTCTAGACAAGCTTCCTGAAATTAAGTTAGTTGTAAAAGATAAATCTCTGAGTGCTTACAGTAGAAAATAAGTCCTTTGTTAATAAGGTTGGTTATGTTAGAAGTGAAAAACCATGTCTATTTTGTCATCAGTTGTTGAATATAGCAGGAAATTGATAAATATTTACTGAATAACTAGAAGGACAGCACATGTTTAAGGCAGCTAAGAAAGACCAATTCTTGTTGGCAATAATGTGGCATGCTGTATGATTCTGGATTTTCTACTGTTTAACAAACTCCACACAGACATCTGATTCTTAACTAAACTTGGTGGTTACTTGAGAATTAGGGGGTACGTACAAGTACACAAAAAGGAATAACTTTTTTTCTCTTTTATACTGGACCAACAAATAAAACAATGGTTGAAAGACATTGGCCATCAAGCAATGAAGGACGGTGATTCCTGACACATAGGAAACAAACAAGGTAAACTCTATGACTGTCTGAGTTTATTGCCTAGAGACAGCTTTCAAGCTGCGGTGCTGGGAAGGAGAATTAAGGCAGAGCCTGTCAAACTCTCTGAGTTAAGGAGCTGTTGATACAAGTAAAAACCAAGGTGGTTACAGTTCATATGGGAGACTACTGAAGAAAAGGGAGCTGCAAAGAGACAGAACTCTGACAATTTACAGATAGTGCCCCTTAAGTATTCACCTGGCACAGAACACTGCATATGTATAAAGACAGGAGACAAAACTACAGACAAGATTGGTGGGAACAATCTCTGAAGTGAACATGGGCAAGGCATAGTGCTTATTTCCATCAGCCAAAGTAGAAAACCTTATAATTTACAGGACATGGAATACTGAAAGAGTTTTGTTACAGTAATGGGGGAGAAATTGGCCTTACGATAAACCCTTTTCTGCCTAAAAAAGCTTAAAAGCAAGATTTGGAAGAATCAAACTGTTTCCAAGAAACCTAATTATGTTCCAGAAAAAAGCTAACAAAAGCATATAGGAATACAAAATATCTAGCACCAAGGTTAAATTTACAAGGTCTGGCATCCAGTAAATAATTACTACGTATGCAAAGAAGCTGAACAATGTGATATATAATGAGATAAATCAACTTTATTGAAGCCAGCCATGAAATGACAAAATAATAGAATTAGTAGACAAGAATACAAAAAAAAGTTACTGAAATTATATTTCACATGTTCCAGAAGATAAAGTTTGAGAATGTTAAGGAGAGACCTAAAAGACACAAAGAAGATACAATTTGAACTTCTGGAAATGAAAACTACAACATATGAGATAAAAACTGGATTAAACTGAAAGCAGATTATATAGTGGTAAAGAAAAGACTAGTGAACTGGAAGACATAGTAAAAGAAGCTATCCAAAAGAAACGCAGAAAAAAGACTGAAAAAAAAACTGAAGAGAACATCATTTGTTCTGTTGTAGAATAACTTTAAGCAGCCTAATATATGTCTAATTGAAGTCCCCAAAGGAAAATGAGAGGATAGAAGTATTTGAAAATTTAAGAAATTTATAAATTTGATAAACTCACATATGTAAGATGTTCAACAAAACCCATGCATAGAAAAAAATGAAGAAAACTGCAGCAAGTCAAATGATAATCAAATTGCTTAAAGTCAGTGACTAAAAATCTCTTAAAAGCAGCTAAATAAATACACATTACCTAGAGAGGAACAAAGATAAGGATGAAGCAATATCTTGGCAGAAACGATGCAAACTAGAAGAGAGTGAAGCAACATCTTTCAACTACTGAAAAAGAGAGAGAGGGAGAGAAAAGTCAACCTCAAATTCCTTATCCAGTGAAAATATCTTTCTAAAAAACAAAGGTGAGCCCAGCAAATCCATTCCCAGGTACACACTTAAAAGACATGAAAACAGGTACTCATACATTTGCTTGTATTTGTGTGTTCATAGCAGCACTTTTTATAATAGTCAAAAAGTTGGAAATAACCTAAATGTTCATCAAAGGATGAACGAATAAACAAATTAAGGTAAATATACACAACAGAATATTATTCCGCCGTAATAAGGGATAAAGTACTGGCTACATGCTACAATATGGATGAACATCAAAAACAGTATGCTCAGTGAAAGAAACCAGACACAAAAGGTCACATATTGAAATGAACATAACCATATCAACAAATATATTAGATGTTAAGGGTTCTAAAAAAATCTCCAATTGAAAATCATACTTTGTCAGACGGGTAAAAAGAAGGATGGAAAAACATACACCTTGCTAATACTACTATTTTAGTAGTTTTCACTGTAAAAATTTGACAGTAAAAGACATCCAACAGTTGACAGTTTTTAGTTACACAGTGAAAACTGAAAAATAATAGTAGTAAGATAAATTAAAGAAGATCTAAATAAGGGTAAAGATGCAGTGTGTTCATGGGTCAGAATATTCAATATTAAGATGTCAATTTTCTCTGCTTCATCTATATTTTCAACTTACATAATGTCAACCAAAATCACAGCTAGTTTTTGAAAAACATTAACAAACTGATGATAGAATTCATATAGAAATGCAAAGAAAAAACCAGCTAAACAACTTTGAAATGAGCAGCATTGGAGGAACAATACTATCTGATTTCCAGACATTATAAAGCTACAGCAATCAAGACAGTGTGGTACTGACATAAAGACAGACAGATAACTGGAACAGAGAGTTGAGAACAGTCTCACACATAAATGATCAATTGTTTTTCAATAAATGATGCCAGAACAGTTGGGTTTCAATTATGCAAACATCAATTTCAATCTATATCTTCCACTCGATATAAAAATTAAACGAAAAATGAATCACAGACCTAAAACTATGAAACAGCTAGAAGAAAACATATACAAACCCCTTATGACCCTAGGTTAGGCAAAGATATTTAAAATACAACACCGAAACACAATCCCTAAAAGAACAAAGTGATGAACTGTACTTGATAAAAGCATCTCTTCAAAAGACATTGTTGGCTGGGTGGGATGGCTCACACCTGTAATCCCAGCACTTTGGGAGGCCAAGGTGGGAAGATTACTTGAGCCCAAGAGTTTGAGACAACCTCAGCAACATAGCGAGACCCCATCTCTACAAAACATAAAAAAAAATTAGCCAGGGGTGGTTGTAGGTAACTGTAGTCCTAGTATTTGGAATGCTAAGGCTCCCAATAGTTTGAGGCTATTGAGGCCAAGAGTTAAGGCTGCAATGAGCTATGATTATACCACTGCACTCCGGCCTGGGTGACAAAGTGAGACTCTGTCTCTAAAAATAAATAAAAAAACATCATTAAGAGGTGAAAAGATAAGCCACAGGGTGGGAGAAAATATTTGTAAATCATGTATCTGATAAATGACTTGTATTTAGAACACATAAATAATACTCAAAACTCAAGAATAAGAGGACAAACAATCTGATAAAACAGACAAAAAATGTGAGGAGACACTTCTCCCAAGAAGACAAACAGAGGGCAAGAAGAAACTCAAATGAGAAGATCCTCAAAATCGTTCGTCATTAGGGAAATGCAAATTAAAACCACACTAATATGCCACCACACACCCATTATAGAGAAAAAAAAACTAACCATATCAAGGCAAGGATGTAGAAAAATTGGAACTTTCATACATTATTGATGGAAATGTAAAATGGTACAAACATCTGTGAAAACAGATTAGCAGTTTCTTAAGATGTCAAATAGACACCTACCATATGATCCAGCTAGTCTACTCCTAGATATTTACCCAAGAGAAATGAAAGCATACATCCATACAAAGACTTATATGTGAATGTTCATATGAGCTTTATTTAAAAAACTGGAAATGACCCCAATGTCCATCAACAAGTGAATGGAAAAACAAACTGTGGTACAACCACACAATGAAATGTTACTCAGTAATGAAAGAAGCGAAGTACGAATAAATCTTGAAATAATTATGCAGAATGAAAGAAGACAGATTAACAAAAGTATATGCATACTGTATGATTCCTCTTATATAAAAGTCTAGGAAACACAAACTAGGCTGGGTGTGGTGGCTCACGCCTGTAATCCCAGCACTTGGAGAGGCCAAGGCAGGTGGATCACGAGGTCAGGAGTTCGAGACCAGCCTGGCCAACAGAGTGAAACCCCATCTCTACTAAAAATACAAAGCCGGGAATGGTGGCACACGCCTATAGTCCCAGCTACTTGGGAGGCTGAGGCAGGAGAATTGCTTGAACCCGGGAGGCTGAGGTTGTGGTGAGCCAAGATCGTACCACTGTACTCCATTCTGGGCAATAGAGTGAGGCTCTGTCTCAATAAAAAACAAACAAACTAATCTACAGTAACTGAAAGTAAATCAGTAGTTGCTTAGGGACTGAGATGGGGAAGACTGGGAGGGAAGAATTCCAAAGGGGCATATGGAAACTTTTGGGGAGATGTATGTGTTCATTACCTTCATTTTGGTGATAGTTTCATGGGTATATTCATGTGCCAAATGCTAAACTGCACTATACCTTAAATGTGCAATTTACTGTGTATCAATTATACCTCAATAAAGCTGCTAAAAAGGGGAGTATCTGTTTTTATTTTGGGTATTACTTAGCATTGTCATTTTGTCCATTCACTTACGTATAACCTCAGACATAATCTGAATAGCATTTAACTCAATGGTAATTCTAACATTAGTTATTTGTATTTCATCTGTGTATTATCAAAAAGGCCAAACTGATTTAAATACTTAAACTGATCCAAAGAATAGAGATCCTGAACCAGCCTAGCCAATATGGTGAAACCCTGTCTCTACTAAAAATACAAAAAATTAGCCCGGCGTGGTGTTGTGCACCTGCTATACCAGCTACTCGGGAGGCTGATGCAGGAGAATCACTTGAAACTGGAAAGCAGGGTTGCAGTGAGCCAAGAATGCACCACTGCACTCTAGCCTGGGCAAGAGAGCGAGACTCTGTCTCAAAAATAAATAAACAAATAACATAAAATAAAGAGTAAAGATCCTGAGATAACTTCCTTCTGTATTATTTCACCATCTATTACGAATAGTCTATTGTTATAACAGCAATCTAATGGTAATCATTCAGCTAGTTTATATAATTATTTTCAGAGTAAATGATACAATTTTCGTGAAGCAGAAAAAAGTAAAATCCATGGAATACTTTAAATATTTTATTTTCAATCTTAAGGGAAAAGTTATATACTGAAGTTGGTATAGATCCTTTAATACAGGATTACTGATTCTTTCTCCAAATGTCTTATGAAATATTTTCAAACATACACAAAAGTCCAGAACTGAGTACTAAACCTATACGTACATGTCATCCAACTTCAAACATTATTAACATTTTGTGATTCTTGTTTCATTTGTTGAGCCCTTCCTCCTTTTCTCATGAAATATTTTAAAGCAAATTCCAGGCACCATACCATCTCATATCATAAATATTTCAGCATTTAAGTATTTTTCTCAATATAAGAAATAGATTATTTAAAAATGGTTTCATGCAAATTATACTTAATTATAGGAGCATTTAACACTTAATTTCTTACGTTTTCTCCGAACAATGTATAGACGTATGCTCACATTTAGAAATTCTTTCTTTTTATGTTTGAGACAGAGTTTCCCTCTGTTGCCCAGGCTGGAGTACAATGGCACAATCTCAGCTCACTGCAACCTCCACCTCCCAAGCTCAAGTGATTCTCGGGCCTCAGCCTCCTAGGTAGCAGGAATTACAGGCATGTGCCATCATGCCCAGCTAATTTTTGTATTTTTAGTAGAGACAGGGTTCCGCCATGTTGGCCAGGCTGGTCTTGAACTCTTGACCTCAAGTGATCCGCCTGCCTTGGCCTCCCAAAGGGCTGGAATTAAAGGCATGAGCCAGTGCACCCGGCTTCTTTATTTTTAGAGATGGTGGATCTTAATTTGTAGCCAAGGCTCAAACTCGTCAGCTCATGTGACCCTCCTGCCTTGGCCTCCGAAAGTGCTGGGATAATAGGCATGAGCCACTGCATCCAGTCCACATTTAGAAATTCTTATTTCAATTAACTGAAATGCTCAGGAAGGCATGTAATTTAATATTTTACTTTTAAAAAATATTTTTGAGAATTATTGTGAAATTAAAGCCAACATGAGGGATCTACAATATATTAGCAAACAGAGGTTCATTTGTTTCTTTAAGTTATTCATTTATTTATCTTTTCTGCTTCCAGCTAGCAGTGTGCTGGAGTTGGCTTGCAGCAGCTTGTAGGACTTCTCTATTATTTCATATAAAGACTTGTACATGGATGTTCATATGAGCTTTATTCCAAAAACTGGAAATGACCCCAATGTCTATCAACAAGCGAATGGATAAACAAACTGTGGTACATCCACACAATGAAATTACTCAGCTCAGACCACAGGGCTTCCGTAGCTGATGAGGATGGGATTCGAACTGCATGGGCAAGGACTTCATGCCTAAAACACCAAAAGCAATGGCAACAAAAGCCAAAATTGACAAATGGTATGTAATTAAACTAAAGAGCTTCTGCACAGCAAAAGAAACTACCATCAGAGTGAACAGGCAACCTACAGAATGGGAGAAAATGTTTGCAATCTACTCATCTGACAAAGGGCTAATATCCAGAACCTATAAAGAACTCAAACAAATTTACAAGAAAAAAAACAACCCCATCAAAAAGTGGGCAAAGGATATGAACAGACACTTCTCAAAAGAAGACTTTCATACAGCCAACAGACACATGAAAAAATGCTCATCATCACTCGCCATCAGAGAAATGCAAATCAAAACCACAATGAGATACCATCTCACACCAGTTAGAATGGCAATCATTAAAAAATCAGGAAACAACAGGTGCTGGAGAGGATGTGGACAAATAGGAACACTTCTACACTGTTGGTGGGACTGTAAACTAGTTCAACCATTGTGGAAAACAGTGTGGCGATTCCTCAGAGATCTAGAACTAGAAATACCATTTGACCCAGCCATCCCATTACTGGGGATATACCCGAAGGATTATAAGTCATGCTGCTATAAAGACACATGCACTCGTATGTTTATTGCAACACTATTCACAATAGCAAAGACTTGGAATCAACCCAAATGTTCATCAGTGACAGGCTGGATTAAGAAAATGTGGTACATATACACCATGGAATACTATGCAGCCACAAAAAAGGATGAGTTCAGGTCCTTTGTAGGGACATGGATGCAGCTGGAAACCATCATTCTCAGCAAACTATCACAAGAACAGAAAACCAAATACCGCATGTTCTCACTCATAAGTGGGAATTGAACAATGAGATCACTTGGACACAGGAAGGGGAGCATCATACACTGGGTCCTACTGTGGGGAGGGGGTAGGGAGGAGGGATGGCATTAGGAGATACAACTAACGTAAATGATGCGTTAATGGGTGCAGCACACCAATATGGCACATGTATATATACGTAACAAACCTGCATGTTGTGCATATGTACCCTAGAACTTAAAGTATAATAAAAAAAAAAAAAAAAGAAATTACTCAGCAATGAAAAGAATGAAGTACAAACGAATCTTGAAAGTTTTTAGGGATTTTGTGAGCTGGCTATCAAACACAACTAGCATTAAAAACTAAATTATTTAAATTTATAGTAAAATACATTTTATTAAAAACAAAGGTAAAAATAATCAAACTTGTCAATTTAAAATTATTTTACTATCATCTGTGCTCTTGAGTCTGTTGTGCTCTTGAGTCTTGAGTCTATGTCTGTTGTATCTGTATGCTGTGAACATTAAGTACTGGTATGCTGCTGACAATCTTTACTCCATCTTCAGTAACCTTAGGTTGGTAGTCTGATGTTAGTCATGGTGGGAGTATTTATACAACAGATACAAGCCAATGTTACAAATCAAGCTCTCCCTCATATCCCTCGTGGAAAGCTGGTTGTTAACATTTACCACCGCACCACTGTGTCTACCCCGAGCATTAAGTATGTGTCAGGCACTGCAATAAAATGAAGTATTTCTGGTCTTTTGAAATTTGAGGATAAAGATCCTCCAATGTTATAGTATTAAAAGACACTGTAAAGATTATAAACAGATCCTTAAGAAAACAAGTAATACATGACATATATTAATGTTATTTAACGTATGACTTTAAAAAACCCTTTATTATAAGAGAAATAGTTTTCAAAACTTTTAACATATTAACTTCTTGGCTGGGTGAAGTGGCACATCTCTAATCCCAGTACTTTCAGAGGCCGTAGGCAGGTGGATCGCTTGAGCCCAGAAGTTCAAGACTAGCCTGGGCAACATGGTGAAACCCTGACTGCACTAAAAAAATATAAAAATTAGCCAGGCATGGTAGTGCATAGCTATAGTCCCAGCTACTCGGGAGGCTGGGGTGGGAGGAGCACTTGACCCTGGGAGGCGGAGGTTGCAATGAACTGTGATCATGCCACTAAACTCCAGTCTGGGTGATAAAGCCAGACCCTGTCTCAACAACAACAAAAAAAAAAAAAAAAAAAAAAAGAAAGAAAAAAGAAAAACTTCTTATGTTGACACTCAGGAATATTAAATAAATAAAAGGAACATTAGTGAAGCAGTACCTTCGGTTTAAATTGTTTTACGACTCGAATTTTAAAAGTACGGAAAAATATAATTAGATCTTGACACCAGAAGATGATTAAAAATGCTATGTAAAATGCATACATATATATTTACATAGTTTAAACGACATAAGGCCAAGAAAAAGAAGCAATATGAACCTGATTTTCTAAGTGTAAACAAAGTTAAATTTAACAGAGGAGTGATTTTTCATTAAACACAGAGGTAAAAACCTCTATTTTAAAATCCTATTTTAAAAATGATTTACTAGTAAAAAACTGAAAATGTCACCAAAGTTTGCCAAACTTGTTTTACCAGTTGATATTCTCAGAAATCAAAGTTTTGTCTGTCTAGTCTGCATTTATACTTAGTCTGGGCATTTAATCTTCCTTTTGTTTTCAGTTTTGCCATACACTGTAAGTTGTTTTACATGGCCTTAACATTCAGTTAGTTTCATAAATTGTGAAATCATTTTGTACTAGCAAACAGCTTATTTTAAAACTGCTCAGAAAAATAAACAAAAGAGTCAAAGAATTAAAATGAATACTGTGATTCTTCATATGGGTTTCTTTTGTTTAAGTTATTTACCTCTTGTGAAAGCTGTGTTACTTGGTCCTTTCGATGTTCCAGGTCTTTTAAAATCAGCGAGTTTTGTTTTTCCAGTTGAAGCACTCTTCTTGCCAAGTGAACACTAGGCAAATGAAATGAGAAAATTAATGCTTAAAAGTGAAATACTGCCCAAAATATTCAAAATGTGTTTGTGTACTTGAAAATAGACATCATTTCCTAATTATACTTAAATATTAACAGAAAGAATACAGAGTCAAATAATATTTTCAAGCACCAGTAGTGGAAGACCAATACCCCACCACTCAGAATTATGAGAGTAACAACATTAAAATCTCCATGACATAACCGTGATATACTGATTACTGCAGTAACGGTTTTTAGCCCTTGCTATAAAAGCGGAGAGTTAACAATATAATACTTGCTTGAAAAGACCACAATACAGCAATTTACAGCTTGTCTCCCCTTTTATAAATATTTTCCAATTACAAATCAGATAATTAGTTGAAATATGATAAACAATAATTAGCTTATCACTTTGAGAAGTATCAGAGTTTACTTCAAACAACATAATGCACGTTATAATATAAAACAAAAATGAGGTTTTTAATTGAAAGTAGAGATGAAAAAGATATACAAAACTTACAGAATGTCTATAGTAAAGGCTAAGCTTCTGTATTAAAAAAAAATCACTCCCTCTGATTCTCTACATTACCATAAGTTATTGCACTGACCTTTAGTATTTAAAATCACATGTGAAACATCTCAATTCTACTTTTAAGAAACAATTATAAGAATAAAATCTATTCCTTCTAACTATGGTGGGAGGAAGTGGCATCTTTCTTTAAAGAACTGCTAATAATTTTGAGAAGACATGTTGCTCCAAAGACCCTCTCTGCATTTCCAGTAACTTAACATTTTCATATTTATTGTATTTTCATGTTTTATACTAGGTTAACCTACTAATTTGTGAATTGTAGAATTCATGGAATCCTAGATGGAATGTTTTATAATGACAAAAAGTAAAATAATGGTGGTTTAAATAAAATCATAGGGCAGAAATAATTCTATTGTATTTTAATATTTCCCAATATCAGATAAAGAAATGCAGACAACACTCTAAAAAAATGTTAAGACCAGGTGCAGTGGCTCATGCCTGTAATCCCAGCACTCTGGGAGGCTGAGGCAGGAGGATCACTTGAGGCCAGGAGTTCAAGACCAGTATGGGCAACATGGTGAGACCCTGTCTCTACAAAAAATATAAAAATTAGCTGGGCATGGTGGTGCATGCCTGTGGTCCCAGCTACTTGGGAGGCTGAGATGGGGGACCACTTGAGCCCAGGAGTTTGAGGTTACAGTGAGCTAGGATTGTGCCACTGCAATCCAGCCTGGGGTGACACAGTGAGATCCTGTCTCTAAAAATAATGATAATAATAATAATAAAAAAATAGTGTTAGGTATCATCCTAAACATCTATTTCTAAGAACTCGTACCAAATAAAAAAGATAAGTTCTGGCAAAAGTTTATATAGTGATTTGAGTTGCTTGTTTAGATCTAAAATTCTATCCTTTCAACCGGCATTAGAGACGGAAAAAGCATACAGTCCTCATTTTTTGACAACCACTATTTTTTTTTTTTAAATAAAAACTTTACTGACATATAATTTTACTGATATGCAACTTAAGTATCATAAAGTTCACCCACTTAAAGTATACAATTCAATGTTTTTTAGTATATTTAAAGTTGTGCCACTATCACTATAATTTTAGAGTATTTTCATTATCTCAAGAAGAAATTCTGTGTCCATTACCAGTCACTCTCCATCCTCCCCACATTCCAACTTCCTCCTTTGCTCCTCAAATTCAACCTTAGGGAACCACTAATCTACTTTCTCTGTTTATAAATTTTTAAGGAGTTTACAGTTTATGACAATACCGTTCTTCATTTCCCAATATAAATATACCAAGTTCTCTCTAATTTGACCCTAAAATAACAAAATTTCTACAAATAAAATAAGCCTTAATGTGAATTTTGTATTTTGAATCTGTTGATTCTATTACATGTTTGCAAGCATTGGTTTATCATTAGCTCTATTTTTATTAGGTTAATTAAAAAATCTTAAGCACTATCTTTATTCATATTTTTATTCTTTCTTACCCTTCATACATGTCAGATGTAACTTTTTTCATCTTTCTATCTCCCATAGAACTTCACACTAGGGTCACTTAAACATGGTAATTTTTCAATAAACACATGTTGAAGGTATAGAACATGTATGTGTATACTCAATATAGAACAATAAACACAATCAAATGCAATTACACAGAAATAGAGTTACAAATGAATGAAATGGAAGACAAAAAGATGTAAGAAAATAATGAGATGCCACATATTACCAACAATCTGAAGAAGATAATGATTTGAAGACATCAAGTTTAATAATATTAAATTGTTCATTTGGTTTGAGCGTTTTTATTTTGTTTGGGAATTGCATAATGTTCTTATACAGACATGGTGGTACCACTTACCAATAAAAATATGTCATAAAACACTGACTCAAGAAATTCTTGCTGGGTGAGGTGGCTCACGCCTGTAATCCCAGCACTTTGGGAGGTTGAGGCGGGGGGATCACCTGAGGTCAGGAGTTTGAGACCAGCCTGGCCAACATGGAGAAACCCCATCTCTGCTAAATACACAAAAATTAGCTGGGCGTGATGGCAGGCACCTGTAATCCCAGCGACTCAGGAGACTGCGGCAGCAGAATCACTTGAACCTGGGAGGCGGAGGTTGCAATGAGCCGAGATGGCGCCATCGCACTCCAGCCTGGGGGACAAGAGTGAGACTTCGTCTCAAAAAAAATAAATTCTTGGTATGCTAGTGCTTAAGCCTTAACACCAGGACTACTTTCTTCAAACAAGAATTTCCCTGATTTTGACTGGGGGATTCCAAGTAAGGAAAATCAACTCCAAACAGAAGGAAAGTATCTATGGTATCTTCAGATTGCTCACAAATATGCTCTACAGTGCTTTGATTACTAGTTTACAGTACAATTTTGCTGAGAAAAATTTTTTGAGAATTCATGGTGATGGGAAGGACCATGAGTATTAGTATGATTGTTGATGTCATTTATGATGCATAATGATAATAATGTAGAAGACAACATGGTACAATTGGTCTCCAGTATATATGGGGTTTACATTTTAAAAACCACCTCTAAGTCAGTTGTAAGGACAGTAAAACACATTTCCTCATATATATATTAGAAATGGTATTAAAGTTCTCAGTTGCCCTAAAAGACCCATTTAGCCCACTAATGTAGTACAAACACACACACACAGAAAAGAATAAAATATAAAATCTTTCATTAAAAGATTATACTCAGATTTATTAAGATTATATTAAGGATATAAGAGATTACATTAAGATTTAATGAAAAGAAATATAAACAAGATACATTTAAGCAAAAGAACACAGCAGAAACAAGAAATATAATTGTTTTCATCATTATAATACTTATAGTAAAACAAAAACGGTAAAAAAAATTAGGCCAAGGCAGGCAGATCACTTGAGGCCAGAAGTTTGAGACCAGCCTGGCCAACATGGCAAAACCCCATCTCTACTAACAACACAAAAATTATCTGGGTGTGGTGGCACATGTCTTTAATCCCAGCTACTTGGAACGCTGAGGCACAAGAATCTATTGAACCCGGAAGGCAGTGGTTGCAGTAAGCAGTGAGCCAAGATCGTGCCACTGCCCTCCAGTCTAGCAACCGAGTGAGACTCTGTTTAAAATAAATAAATAAATAAATGAATAAAGGAAATTATTAATTTTTTTCTTGGTGATGAACATCAATGACCACAGAAAAGCAGGGTGATAATCAGAAGAAACATATTAATTCATTTGAAAAATACTCATGAACACTTCCTTTTAAGAAACATGTATTAAAAACCTATAATCTGCATAGGCACTGAGAATACCTAATATCTACTGGGAACATCTAGGCAAATTTAAAAATTACTGTAGTATGTTAAATGCTAAGAAAAGGCATACCACTAAGAAATAAAAACTAACACTAACTAATCTGGTGAAGAAGCAGAGAAACAGCATTTTAGGTAGAGGGAAATGCTTATGTAGAGGATGAAGTGCTAGGGAAAATTTTAAGTAGTATAGTATAGATCAATAATACATGGTGCATGGTGAGGGTTGAAGCTGGAGAGATACAGGCAGAGATAAGTTATGAAAAGCCTCATATGTTTGCATTTTATCCTGAAGTTGGTTAGGCATAACATGATCTGGTCCGCACTTGAGAATGAGTACTCTATCAGCAGTGTGCAGGATGGCCTGCAGAAGGAATTAGACTACAGTCATTTACGAGGTCATGATCATAATCTAGATCAGTGGTCTTTAAAAGCAGTTATGTGCAAAATTATTTGTTGAACTGTGGGAACTTTTACTTACATTTATTTTAATGTTAAATTATCTTAAGTTTTCATTTTCTGTGTAGGTTTTATATCATTATGTACATGCTATTCATATGATAGCACATGCATACATAATCTGTAAATATGAATACATAAAGACATATTGCTGAGTGTGTACTGAAGTTTTTTCCCAATAAAGATTTGTATCAAAAAGTTTGGAGACCACTGGTCTAGGTCAGCTTTGTCCAATGGAAATATAATGCAAGCCACACATGTAATTTAAAATTTTCTAGTAGCCACATTAATAAACAGTGCAAAGCCCTTACCTCATATGATACCAAAAAATTAACTAAAATGGATCAAAGACCTAAATACAGACGATAAAACTATAAACTTTTAGAAGAAAACATATGAGTAAATCTTCACAAACTTAGATTTAGCAAAGGTTTCTCAGGGCAGCAAAAGCATAACTAATAAAAAAATTGGATAAACTGGACTGCATCAAAATTTAAAAATTCTGGGCTTCAAAATGCACCATTAAGAAAGTAAAAATATCTTAACAATTTTAGTTTTGTCACGCAAAAGAAAAAAAGGGCTGGGTACGGTGACTCACGCCTATAATCCCAGCACTTTGGGAGGCCGAGGTGGGCAGATCACTTGAGGTCAGGAGTTTGAGAACAGCCTGGCCAACATGGTGAAACCCCGTCTCTACTAAAAATACAAAAATTAGCTGGGCGTGGTGGCAGGTGCCTGTAATCCCAGCTACTCGGGAGGCTGAGGCAGGAGAATCGCTTGAACCCGGGAGGCGGAGCTTGCAGTGAGCTGAAATCGTGCCACTGCACTCCAGCCTGGGCAACAGAGTGAGACCCTGTCGCAAAAAAACAAAACAAAACAAAACAAAAAAACAAGAGAGAGAAAGAAAAAAGGAAAAAAGACAGTGAAAAGACAATCTGCAGAATGGCAGAAAAAATTTCTTATCACATATCAGTTAAGAAACTTGAATCCAGAAAATACAAAAAACTGTTACAGTTCAACAATAAATACCTGGCACAAAGGAGGTATTTAGAAATTATCTATTGAATGAATGAACGTTCACTCCTTCCTCCTGTTTCTTCATAATCCAACCAATATGGAGCATTGTCGATCTTTGGAAGTTTTGCTAACTTTATAAACATAAAATCTTGCTTTAAATTAAATTTCTTTATTTGTGAGGTGAAGCATTGTCTCATATGTTTGTCAGACATCTGTATTTTTTACATAGTGAACTGATGTCTATATCCTTTTCCCATCCGCTTTCAAATCTGACCTTCATGGTTAGTTTTACTCTATCTCTAAATTATTTAAAAATATCAAGGCCCTCTATAATCTCACTGGAACCAACCTTATTTGCCATTGATGTCTACTCTACTTAATGTCTCAGAAATATGTTTTCTGTGTTCCTTTCACTGCCTTTTGTTGGTCCTCCAGTCTGAAGATTTTCTTTAAAGGCTCCCTTTGAGTTCCACTTCCTCCATTTCTGACTGTGCCAGCCTTTACTGATCTCTATTCCTCTGACTGACACAGCCTAGCCCAACATATGATATGGTACTAAAGTTTATATATTCTTTCATGTATGTTAATCATTTCTCCCTAAACAGATGCAACTCATAAAATGACAGGAGTCTTATCCCCTGTGGTATCTAACTATAGAGCTGATCAGAGTGGGTACTTAATAAATCTTCTTCTCCTTTTTTTTTTTTTTTTGGCAGGGTCTCACTCTATTGCCCAGGCTAGAGTGCAGTGGTGCAAACATGGCTACTGCAGCCTTGACCTCCTGGGCTCAAGTGACCCAGCTCAGCCTCCCACATAGCTGGGACCACAGGGGCATTAGGATGATTGGCTCATTTAAAAAATTTCTGTAGAGGCTGTGTCTCACATTGTTACCCAGGCTAGTCTCTAACTCCTGGGTTCGGGTGATCCTCCCACCTCAGCCTCCTACCGTGCTGGGATTATAGGCGTAAGACATGTGCACAGCCATAAGTACCTCTTGACTGATTTTGTTTTAAGTGCATTTTGTTCAAATGAACACATTGTTAGAAACCATATTCTGAGGTTGCAGCACCTCAACATTAAGGTACACCTATTGCTAATAATGGGCAATTAAAACCAGCCGGGCGAGGTGGCGGGCGCCTGTAGTCCCAGCTACTCGGGAGGCTGAGGCAGGAGAATGGCGTGAACCCGGGAGGCGGAGCTTGCAGTGAGCTGAGATCGGGCCACAGCACTCCAGCCTGGGTGACAGAGCGAGACTCCGTCTCAAAAAAAAAAAAAAAAAAGAAAAACAATAAAATACAACTAATGCTCAATATTAAGCATTGAACTAGCAATTAAAAAGTGCATAAAGTTAATAAGAAGGCAAACATCTTAGATACCAATTCACCACTTCTATATTCAACCTTCTAAAACTTTAAGTGGGCATATCGCTTTGGTGAGTGATTTGGTGCTATAGGTGGATCCTCTTTAGAAGTCTGGGATCTTACAAGTGGGAAGAAACAAGAGTGTTTAAATGAAATTCAAAATGAGACAGATGAAGAACTGCTTAACTACAGCCGAGTTTATGCCTCCTCAACACAATGAACATACAATGAAAACAAGTCCTAAGATCTTTATCTTTTAAAATTTTTTGAGTCAGAGTTTTGCTCTTGTCACCCAGGCTGGAGTGCAATGGCATGACCTGGGCTCACTGCAACCTCTGCCTCCTGGGTTCAAGCAATTATCCTGCCTCAGCCTCCAGAGTAGCTGGGATTACAGGCACCCATCACCATGCCAGCTAATTTTTGTCTTTTTAGCAGAGAAGGGGTTTCGCCATGTTGGCCAGGCTGGTCTTGAACTCCTGACCTCAGGTGATTCACCTGCCTCAGTATCCCTAAGTGCTGGGATTATAGGCGTGAGCCACCATGCCTGGCCCCGCTAAGATCTTTAAGAAGAATAACTATGAATAAGTCAGGAAAAATGACTCTTGCTAAAGGCTATTTTTTTGGTGTAGAATGTACTGAATTTCTCAAGAAAGCAATGCTTTTATAAGCTATCTATTGGGACACTTAAGTAGGTACCATACTTCTTTGTAATTATTAATACATTAATTGCCATATGATTTTCACTTATACCAAGATTAAGTTTGATATCATCTAGAAACTAACATCATCAGTATATTGGTTGTATACCTAAATATTAAACAAAAATTTCACCTGTTTCTTGGTCAAATTAGTATTCCCTAAGGGTTATCTTTTAGCTCTCTTAGCACTTCTTGATGCCAAATATAGGTTATTGGTCTTGGCTCTGTCCATGGTAGTCTGTATTTCTGATTACTACATACAATTTCCTAACATTTTTAGCTTAGCCAATGTGGACATGCAGAGTTTTGTTTGTATCTGAGATATCGAAGCACAATGGAGGACTGATGCTCTGTTCTGGGTTCTTCATATTGGTATGGTGCCTTACTATTACCAAATCTCCAAATGAACAAGAATATGTGAGGCATGATTATTAGTTATTTGATCTTTCTCAGTTTCGGTAGATCAGAGTTCTATCTCTACTAGCATGGCATGGAAGATGGTTGTAAAGAAGGGGACATGTGCCAGAAGGATCCCACTTTCAAAAAGCTTAAGGTTGGTCCTTACACTACCTGCTCAGCTGGAAATGACTGAGGACTAAATAGTGATCTCATGCTGATTATCTGTAGTTATATGAGACTTTCTCTAGTTTCTTCTATAGGCTTACACTTCCAAATTTGTCAGGAATAGAATAGCAGCAACTTTTTAAAGAACTATTCCTAAAGCCATCCCAAATGAAATGAGTACAACTTTTCCCAAGGACAAAAATGAGAACTCATATATATGAGAATAAAGGAAAGGAAAACATGTTTATCATACATAAAATTTTGTTAGTTTCCTCTGCTTTATTTTTTTTTATTATGAAGCTCAGTAAACTGAAAGTTTTAACTTAAAGCTTTTTATAAAACTAGAGAAACTATAGTATGCAGTAAATCTTACAATTTGAAAGGTTTAAGAACATCAGAACAGTCTCCACATTCAGATTAGCCAAAACACAGAGGCATATACAAAGACCACGTTAGTGCCTGGGTGTTACCATTTAGTGTGGCAGGTTAAAGGGCATAAACAAAACATGTAACCAGAAAATCTTGTTCACTATTTTCAAAACAATCCCAACAGAAAGGAAAACATTACTTCAGATTTTCAAGTTTAGTCAAGGAGAGCCCATTTTATTTTAATGTACTTTAATTGTATAAGCCCTTGTAACTTTCTATAATTGTGTCCCAGAAAGAGTTTTAAAAAAATTGGCTGGGTATGGTGACTCAAGCCTGTAATTCCAGAACTTTTGGAGGCTGAGGTGGGATGATTGCTTGAGGCCAGGAGTTCAAGAACAGCCTGGGCAACACAGCAAGACCCTGTCTCTACAAAAAATAAAAAATAAAAAAAATTAGCTAGGTACAGGGTGCCCAGCTACTCAGGAGGGCAGAAAAAAGAATTGCCCCAGCCCAGGAGTTTGAGATAAGAGTGAGCTATGATGGCACCACTGCATTCCAACCTGGGTAACAGAGTGAGACTCTTAAAAATGGACTAATATTAAAGAAAGTTTCATGTTTGAGGGGTATCCCTACTAATTATTTCAAGAGGCTTCTGTACAATTTTAAAACAATATTGTCTTACATGAAAACTCAAATTGTGCCTAGTAAAAGATTTCAGAACCCTGGCTTTTCCTCTAAAATTAACTATGTCATTTACTTTAAGAACACATCAAGGTGTAACAACCTAGCACTTACTGAAGATCTACTCTGTCAGGCACTTCAAATCCATTTTCTCATTTTTAATTTTGTGGTACTGCCTGGGTTGCAATCGGCAACTAATGATAATTTTCAGTAACTATACAATTTATTAACAAAAATATAGCACTCAAAAACAGAAGTCCTAAAAATTAATGTTTTGGATAACCATTAAAAATGATCTTTCTGAAGAATACACAATGACATAAGAAAATGTTTAGAATGGAATTCTATGATAATAAATTAAACTATTAAATTACAAGCAATAATATCCTAAATAAGTAAGAAAGTATATAAATCTGTGTGCATTTCCGAGTGGTTATTTTGGATGGTAAGATTACCAGTAATTTTCCAATTTTATAAAATAAACATGGGTGGGCATGGTGGCTCATGCCTGTAATCCTTGTACTTTGGGAGGCTGAGGTGGGCCGATTGCCTGAGTTTAGGAGTTTGAGATCACTTGAGACCAGCCTGGGCAACACGGTGAAACCCTGTCTCTACTAAAATACAAACAATTAGCCAGGCGTGGTGGTGTGCGCCTGTAGTCCCAGCTACTTGGGAGGCTGAGGCAGGAGAATTGCTTGAACCTGGGAGGCGGAGGTTGTAGTGAACCAAGATCATGCCACTGCACTCCAGCCTGGGTGACAGAGTGAGTGAGACTCCAACTTCAAAAAAATAAAAATAAAATAAAATAAAATAAACATTACTGTTATAACAAATCAGAAACCTCCTTTCAATTAAATGTTACCCTAAAATATCCAATTCTGGTTGTTCAATATATAAGATTTTAAACCAAATTTAGTATGAATGGAATCTATTGTGTAGTAGTTGGAAAATAAGTTCTTTTGAAACTTTAATACATTTTGGTGTAGGCTGATGTACAATGAAAACTTTATTTTGCATATATTTCATTTACTATTCTGACTGAGTTGTTTTATCATTCACCTTAAGTTTCCATTGATTTTTTTCGTTTCTTTTTTTGAGAGATGGGAGTCTCTCTATGTTGCCCAGACTGGAGTGCAGTGGCTAGTCACAGGTGCAATTACAGTGTACTACAGCTTCAAACTGCTAGTCTCGAGTGATCCTTCTGCCTCAGGCTTCCCAGAGCTGGGATTACAGGTACATGCCAGCATGTCTGGCTCCAATCCTTTAATTTCAAATGTGAAGGATTAAATATAATTCTCTCAAAGGTTATAATGCTTTTATCTTAAATAAACATAAAAAGAGCACAAAGCCACTGCCTTCTTCACAAATATCCATTATGATCTCAAATGTGGACTTTGCAAACTTCAGAAATGTGTCAGACCCTAACCTGGGATCTTTAGTGCCACTGATCGATTTTGTGCATACAGTAAGCACTCAATAAAAGTTGTTGAATGCATGAAGGAATGCATAAATGTTCTCTTTGGATATCTAGCCTTACTTTCCCGTCATTCAGCTTAGATGACCTGAGAAGCACTTCCTCAAAATAACCCTCTGGCTCACCATGAGAAGAATGCCTGGCACCAGCTGGCAGGAGATATTAATAGCATGCCCATTAGGCACATGTTCAAGGCACATAGATAGCTCAGTGATAGAATCTTTAGGATATTTGGACAGTTAACATTATTTTGAGTATGAATCAGTTGTGGTTCCTTAAATCCTCACTTTAAATATTAAAAACCAACCTCTATTTTAAAAAATTCTTAAAAAAATAGTAAGGTGCAACAGCAATAATAGCTTGCAATTTTGAAAAAACTCAGTATTTGGGGCTAAGAAAAGTGAACTTCTAACAGTAGAATTCTTTCTTTTCTTTTATTCTTTTTGGAGACAAGGTCTCACTCTGCTATCTAAGCTGAAGTGTAGGGGGACAATCACGGTTCACTGCTGCCTCGACCTCCTGGGCTCAGGTAATCCTCTCACCTCAGCCTCCTGAGTAGGGTAGCTGGGACTACAGGCACGTGTCCCCAGGCCCGGCTAAGTTTTGTATTTTTTGTAGAGATGGGGTTTTGCCATGTTGCCCAGGCTGTTCTCAAACTCCTGGACTTAAGCAATCTGCCTATATTGGCCTCCCAAAGTGTTGGGAATACAGGTGTGAGTCACTGCACCCAGCCCCATTTATTCTTGTAACGAAGATTCTTTTGAAGGATTCAGAAGCCAAAATAGAGAAGAGAATGTGACCTTTCCCTTTAAATTTCAAGTTTTAGTATTTTACCTATCATTTACCACTGATAAGTTTCTAACCCACAAAACTATGTTCTATTCTTCCTTAGGCAACAATGGACTAAGAAACAGATATGCTGAAAATTACAAAATACCCTAGGTTACCTGTTGTGACTTTTGGAGGAAATGGGAATGGGATTGATTTTTTAAAAAATAATACATAATTCTGAAATATCTGAATCCTCACCAGACAGAATTAAACATTCCAGCTACAAATTGATACTTTCTATTAGTCTAGCCTTGATCAAAATTTGGCATATATTTAGTTTAACTGGTGAGAGCCATAAGTTCTAAGCATGGCTTAGAACTTACTTTCTTTTCTTGTTTTCTATAAAGTGGTCTTTATATCCTACATCACTTTATTTTTTTTCATTCACCACTATATTAATGAGGTTACATCATTTTAGATAGCCACACAGACGTTCTATTTTCTGAGTCATTTTCTTAGTGTCTCTAAATGTCTAAATCAGTTCACACAAGAAAAGCAACTTTGAATTCTCAAATACTCTGATGAAGAAACAATTTTACTAGGTATCCTGCACTGAGCTAGATAGAGAAAGTGATAAATAAACAAGAGTAAGATGTAGCTGGCAGGGCGTGGTAGCTCATGCCTGTAATCCCAGCACTTTGGGAGGCCAAGGCGGGTGGATCACTTGAGGTCAGGAGTTTGAGACCAGCCTGGCTAATATGGTGAAACCCTGTCTTTACTAAAAATACAAAAATTAGCCAGGCATGGCGACTCACGCCTATAATCCCAGCTACTCGGGAGTCTAAGACAGGAGAATTGCTTGAACCCGGGAGGTGGAAGTTGCAGCGAGCTGAGATCGTGCCACTACACTCTAGCCTGGGAGACACAGTGAGACTCTGTCTCAAAAAAACAAACAAACAAACAAACAAAAAACAACAAAAAAAAGATGTAGTTGCCAGACCAGGCGTGGTGAATCACTCCTGTGTTTCCAGCACTTTGGAAGGCTGAGGCAGTTGGATCACTTGAGGCCAAGGCCAGGAGTTCAAGACCAGCCTGGCCAACATGGTGAAACCCCGTTTCTACTAAAAATACAAAAATTAGCAGAGTGTGGTGGTGCATGCCTGTAGTCCCAGCTACTTGGGAGACTGAGGCAGGAGAATTGCTTGAACCCGGGAGGTGGAGGTTGCAGTGAGCTGAGACTGTGTTACTATAATCCAGGCCTGGGTGACAGAGTGAGACTCTGTCTCAAAAAAAATAAATAAATAAATAAAAAAAAATAAAAAAAGTAGCTGCTGACCTT
This sequence comes from Theropithecus gelada, assembly GCF_003255815.1. Classification (NCBI taxonomy): domain Eukaryota; kingdom Metazoa; phylum Chordata; class Mammalia; order Primates; family Cercopithecidae; genus Theropithecus; species Theropithecus gelada. The sequence goes on along the minus strand of NC_037685.1, from coordinate 12,057,179 downwards.
GAAGAACTTTCCATCTAGATGGGTAAATTATACAGGAAATGATAGCTAATGAGATAAGAGAAATGCTCTACTGTGTGGTACAGAGAAAACAGATGTTTTATAGGCAGAGAAATAGGTATATCCACTGCATTTTGGGTAGAGAGGCAAATAAGGCTGGAGAGGTAGAGCTACATTATGGAGGAGCTTGGAAGTCTGAAAGAAATATTTAGATTTGATGGATTTGATGTGGTAGTGAATGGGGCAGTGAGATGTTTTTGCAAAGTAGGATAAATTTTGGTGCAAGAGAGGAGTTAAGAATAAAAATCAGGCAGGTCAACTGGAAACCCGATTAATGTAGGTACAATTTTCTGTTAGTGTACAGTTGTCTGTTGCTATCCACGGGATTACTGGTTCCAGTGTACACTCCCCACCTCCTGTGGATACCAAAATCCATGAGTGCTCAAGTCCCTTACATACAATTGGTATAATATTTGCATATAACCTATGTATATCCTCCCATATACTTTAAATCACCTCTAGATTACTTATCATACCTAACAAAATATAAATGCTATGTGAATAACTGTATTGTGTTACAGAATAATGACAAGAAAAAGTCTGCACATGTTCAGCATAGATGCAATCATCCATTCTTTTCTCAAATATTTTTGATCAGCGGTTGGTTGAATTCACACATGTGAAACCCATGGATATAGAGGGCTGATTGTACTTTTAAGCAGTATCTCACAAGATAACTAGTGGATCTTCCAAATATTCTCCTGGTTTTCATAAAGCCTTTTATAGTTTCAATCACAATATACGCATTAACTCCCCTTATCATGCTCCCTAACGTGTATGTCAAGGAATGTAGGCAGGTGAATAAAAATGAGAGAAAGAAAAAAGAAGCATAATTAATTTTAATCTGAATATTGTTGATACAAAGCATTTGTAGCTCATCTGAAATTAATGTGAAAATAAAAATGAGGTCCTCATCATCAAATCTAATTCTACAGAAATTCTTATGTACACTTCTATTCTACAAACCATTAAATTTATTTAAATAGCTATGAAATACATGATTATTACTGTTTTATTTTGTGAGAAATTTAATATTTATGCAGAGTAAGAATAAAGGACTTTGTCACTGAACTCAGCACATTATCAGAAAGCACAAATGTAATTACATTCAGCTTGAGTAGAAAAATAAAATAAATATATATCGATTTTACCTTTGCTTTAGTCGTCTTTTGGCTGTTGTGGGAACATTAGCACCATAGCCATAGGAAAAAAGAACCCTTTCAGCTTCATCTTCATTTTCAACTGGAAAATATTAAAGTATATAATGTGAGATAACTTAATTTTTCCTTTAAAAACATGGCAGAAATGAAAATAAAAGAGGTTATAATAAATTAGGGAGCATAAAAACATTAGAAAGGGCTAATATGTAATCTTAAACAGCCCATTTGTAAGTAGAAGCATATTTCTTAAAGTATATCCTTGCTTGAATTTGCTCCATTTATTTTTGCAATGTATAAGGGATTGCATCATATCACATTAGGTTTTCTTGTTAAATAGTATAATAATACATATATTATTCTGAAGGACTCAAAGGCTTTTTGCATGAAATATACTATATAACAAATAATGATAACATATCAAAGTCATCAATTCTGTTCTTGATAAAATAAATGATTTTTAAATTAGGACAAATATTATTTTATCAGAACAACTTTATTTTAATTTGCAACAATAAAATTATGTACTTATGTAGGTTACTCTATTAAAAACTGTGCAGCTCTAAGCATGTATTGATGGCCTCTTTTTTAAATGTAAAAAAATTCTGTGAAAATAATTTACTTTTAAATTCTGCTATTGTCGGCCGGGCGCGGTGGCTCAAGCCTGTAATCCCAGCACTTTGGGAGGCCGAGGCGGGTGGATCACGAGGTCAGGAGATCGAGACTATCCTGGCTAACACGGTGAAACCCCGTCTCTACTAAAAATACAAAAAATTAGCCGGGCGTGGTAGCGGGCGCCTGTAGTCCCAGCTACTTGGGAGGCTGAGGCGGGAGAATGGCGTGAACCCAGGGGGCGGAGCTTGCAGTGAGCCGAGATCGCGCCACTGCACTCCAGCCTGGGAGACACAGCGAGACTCCGTCTCAAAAAAAAAAAAAAAAAAAAAATAAATAAATAAATAAATTCTGCTATTGTCATGCCACTTCCCAAAAGGAATTTTAACTAACAAGTTAACATCTTCTGGCTAAAAAACTTGAAATGCAATGACATTTTACTGCAAGTTGGGATTAAAAAAAATATATATATACACACATATTTTTTTTTGAGATGGAGTTTCGTTCTTGTTGCCCAGGCTGGAGTGTAATGGTGTTATTTCTGCTCACGGCGACCTCTGCCTCCCAGGTTCAAGTGATTCTCCTGCCTCAGCCTCCCCAGTAGCTGGGATTACAGGTGCCCACCACCAAGCCTGGCTAATTTTTTTTTGTATTTTTAGTAGAGACAGGGTTTCGCCATGTTGGCCAGGCTGGTCTCAAACTCCCGACCTCAGGTGATCTGCCCGCCCTCAGGTGATCTGCCCGCCTCAGCCTCCCAAAGTGCTGGGATTACAGGTGTGAGCCACCACACTCGACCAAAAAATATTTCATCATCAAAAAAACCCCCCAAAACACCAAAAAAAAAATTTCATCAAAGGCTATAGTTTTAACAGCTCAAGTAAAAGCAGTCAATGACATACAAAAACTTTTATAATATTATTTATCAGCAACCATTATTTTAATGTTAAAAAGATAAACCACTTTCAGGAATATTTCAGAATTAAAACAAAGCCACATATTTTACAACCATAATGATGTTTCATCATCTGCATGCCTATCAATGTAATATGCATACATTTGTTGATTGGCCCTTCTGTAGTAAAGATTTTAGAAACATTCATTAACTGTTTTCTTTTAATTTTGTACCTATCTTTCATGGTGAATCAGGATTAGCTTTCTGAGGAAGAATTACTAATTGGGACACATGGAAGAGATGATACACACCATTACCAATACTATGATCAGCTATCAGATAAGTCCAGATCCAAGATGAGTTCTCCAAATCAGCTCTACTAGAACTAGAACTAATATTTAGATATGTGACTGACTCTTGTCTCTCCTTAATAGTTCTAAATTCAGAGGGCAGAAGGGTAAATTTAGTTTACATCTCAAAAACCCGTAAGTTAGATATTAATGGACATGCTAAATGTGAGTTTAATACTTAATGGATTAATAAATCATGGGATAACTATTCTAGCAGGGATTAATTACAAAAACAATGTATTATACAACTTGGTCAATGCTACTAAAGAGATCTGAACAACGCTATTAAAGAGATCTGAACAACATGTCTTAGAAGCAGAGCACAGAGCAACTGCATCTGAGTGCCACTATTTCCCATGCTACAAGGTATAGGGTAGATATGGGGAGACTGAGATTCAGTGAAGGAATAGGAGAGAAGTCCATGTGCAGAAGCACAGACTTGTAAGATATGTGAAGTTCTAGTAATTGTGAGGAAAGTGGTTGAATTTGGTCTGGAGAATGGTGGTAGTAGAAAGGCAGACTAAGTTCCAACAGTGAATGGAACTAAAGTCTTGTTTGTTAGGCTGAGTAGTCTGGATTTTATTCTAACATCAACAAGAAACTATAATACAAGAAGGTGGCATGACCAATTGATTTTTGTTGTTGATTCAGATATCATTTTAAAAATTCCAATAATGGGGAAGAGGATGGCTTAGAATACTGGCACAGAGAATTCCTAACAAATTATAATACCAGTTGAGATCTAGTCCATAACAGCAGTGGAGAAAAGAACTTGGATTCTAGACAACTGAGCAGGTGTGAGTGAGATAAGGCACTCTAGTTTGAATGAAGGAGGAATAAAGGTTGATAAAAGCTAGTAGGATGATTAGATAAAAGTTTACTAACAGATCAAAAATACAGTTGGTCGTCCTTTAGTATCCCTGGGGGATTGGTTCCAGGAACTCTGAGGATACCAAAATCCACAGATGATTAAGTCCCTTACATAAAATGGCATATATCTGCATATAACATATCTACACCTTCACATACACTTTAAACCTTGCCTGCATCACTTACAATACCTACCACATTGTACATGCTATATATATAGTTATACTGTATTTTAAAAAATGTATTATTTTTTATTACTTTTTCCCCAATATTTCCAATCCACAGGTGATAAAATCTGAGATGCAGAAGCTGCTAATATAGAGAGCAACTGCACAGAAAAATTAGGAAGTTTCAGGGAAGAAAGAGGAAACGCAAATAATGTTAATTTTTCAGCTGTGCATGGTGGCTCATACCTATAAACCCAGTGTTTTGGGAGGCCAACGCAGGAGGATCGCTTGAGGCCAGAAGTTTGAGATCACTTTGGGCAACATAGTGAGACCGTGTCTCTACAAAAAATAATTAGCTGGGCATGATGGCATGTGTCTGTAGTCCCAGCTACTTGGAAGGATGAGGCAGGGGGATCACTTGAACCCAGGAGTTTGCGACTGCAGTGAGCTACGATTGTACCACTGCACTCCAGACTGGGCAACACAGTGAGCCCCTGTCTCTAACTATAGAAATTACTAGCCTATTGATAGTAACTGAAGTTGTGGAAAGGGATAAGATTATCGAGAAAGTAGTTAAGTGATGGAAAATAAACAAAGGCAGGTGATTCAAGAAGCAAAGAGAAGGGAGTTCTGAGAAATCTGACAAATGCCTAGTGGAGGTTATAAGTATGATGAGGATGCGTAGCAGGTAACTGAATTTAACAACTAGAAATCTAGGTTTTTTTTCTTTTTTTTTTTTCTAATTTGAGTTTATTTAGCTTTAGGCAATACTTGTACTTTTAACAACTTGATGAAATCTTTGAAAACTAAACTCAAATATCCAAATAATACTTATTTGATTACAGAAAGCAATACAGGTATAAATAAGATACTTTAATTTGCTATGGTTACACCTTAATAAATGAAGCCTAATCACCTTCATGTCAGCTGAAATTACCTGAATTAAATGGCAAGCCTTTGAAAATTGTATACAATGTAGTACTAAAACAAGTCTGTGCTCACTTGTTTGAAATTTTAGTTAATTGATAAGTATTCATTAAAAGGATAAGGTGTATTTTAATTTCCAATGTGAACTGATAGAGAACCTAGTTATTGATCTTCTAGTAAATCTATTTTATTTGAAATTGGTTTAGACACTACCATAACAAAAATTAATTTCTATATTCTGAAGATTTTAAGAAAATATTTATACACACGGACACACTGAAAAAACTGTACAGTATACATCCATATACTCAACATCTGCAATTTTTTTTTTTTTTTTTTTTGAGACAGGGTCTCACTCTGTCACCCAGACTGGAGTGCAGTGGCACGAACACAGTTACTGCAGCCTTGACGTTCGGGGCTCAGGTGATCATTCCACCTCACCTTCCCATGTAGCTGGCACCACTATGCCTGGTTCATTTTTTATTTTTTTGTACAGATGGGGTCTTGCCATGTTGCCCAGGGTGGCCCTGAACTTCTGGGCTCAAGCAATCATCCTGCCTTGGTCTCCCAAAGTGCTGGGATTAAGGGCGTGAGCCACTGCGCCTAGCTCCAACATCTGCATTCTAAATCAAACATACTATGTGTTTATTACACATATATCCATCCCTGTTTCCATGAATCTGTTTTTTTGATGCATTTCAAAGAAAGCTATGGACATTTGCACACTTCACTCCTCAACAGTTTAACATGCAAATCATCAATTACAGTTCAATATGTATTTAGTTATTTTCCAAAAAATAAGATTTGTAACTTTTACCATGTATAAATTTTATTTTTAAAGTCTACCATTCAACGAGTTTTGAAATGTAAAAGTTTTGAAATGTATACACACGTGTAACACAAACCCTATCAAGATATAGAACATTTGAATACCTTGGAAAGTTCCATGTCACTTTTCTCAGTTAATTCTTGGTGACAATCATCTTTAGAGACAACTATAGTTCTGATTTTTGCCTTTTTAAAAATTAAAAAGATTTTTTTTTACCCCCTACCCCTTGATTTTTTTCATCATACTTTTGCCTCTTTTAGAACTTTATATAAACATACAGTATAAGCATACTATATACTATAATCATAGTATTATATGATTATATAAAGTATACTTTATGTTTTTCAGATTCATCCATGATGTTAAGTCAACTGTTTCTTTTCAGTGAGAAGTATTCTACTACATGAATGTATAATGGTTTGATTAACCATTTTCCTTTGAGATAAACACCTGGGTTGTTGCCAGCTTTTGACTACTGTGAATAAATTTCCTATGAACATTCTAGTGGAAATATTTTAATGTGTATATGCCTTCTCTCTTAGGTAAGTAGTGGAAATGTTGGATCACTGATTAGGTTGTTTGATCATTTTGTAAGAAACTGCCAGTTGCTCCACTTCTCACCAACATTTGGTATAGTCAGTCTTTCTAATTTCAGCCATTATTGTGTGTATACAGTAGTATCTCACTGGGACTTTAATCTGCTTTTCCCTCATGACTAGTAATGTTGAATACTTTTATTATGCTTACTTGTCATTCACATGTCTTCCTTTGCAAAGTGTTTAAACATTTTGCCCATGTTTTAAATAGGACTTTTTTTTTTTTATCACTGAGTTATAAAACATTTTTAAATATATATTCTGGTATACTAATTTCCTACTGGTAGCGTAACAGATTGCCAGACTTTATGGTTTAAACAATACAAATTTATTATTTGATAGCTCTAGAGGCCATAAGTCCAAAAATCAGCCTCACTGACCTGAAGTCAATGCTTTGTAGGGCTGGTTCTGTCTGGAGGTTCTATGGTAAAATCTGTTTTCTTGCCTTTTCCAGCTTTCAGAGGTTCCAAAGACTAGGACATGGACATTTTTCTTTTCTTTTCTCTTTTCTTTCCTTTCTTTCTTTTCTTTCTTTTTCTTTCCCTGTGTTTCTTTCCTTCCTTTCTTCCTTATTCCCTTCCCTTCCTTCCTTCCCTTCCTTTTTTCCTTTTCTTTCTCTTTCCCCTTCCTTCCTTCCTTCCTTCCTTCCTTCCTTTCCTTCCTTCCTTCCTTCCTTCCTTCCTTCCTTCCTTCCTTCCTTC